>NW_028301541.1:21232500-21392500 GCF_042242905.1 Orbicella faveolata | reverse complement strand
TGTAGTTGCTGGAGATAAACCAGTCCGTCTGAAGAAGAGAGACAACAATGTGTAAGAAATTATATTTCTCTTCCGCTCTTTAAGCCACCGTAAATCGTCGCGTGCACAATCCTCCATTGGAAACAAGATGGCGACTGGCACATTTACCCATAGTTCTTAGCGAACAAAAACCTTAACAACGCTCATGGAAAAGTATAGCAAAGTTCTAAAATCTTCAAATCAAGCATACACTGTGTCGTTAGCACAGGGACAAATATTGCAAAAATATGGCTTTCCTTGTTTCTAATGGGCTGAGTAAGGTTCGCATGGTATTGCGGTAAAATGTACAGCCGCCATCATTTTTCCTACGGAGATTTATGAATAAGCATTCTATATAAAAATACGTCAAAAATAACTCACCTGTACCCAGACCTCCTCACCCCAGAATGAAACCTAACCATAAACTACCTTGCGGTGCTTAATTTTTGCGGGAGTTTAATTTTGCGAAACGGCGATTTTTTTTTTTTTTTTTTTTTCATTATTATTTTGCGGGAACTAATTTTTGCGATTGTAAAAGCTAGCAGTAAGTAAAATTGTAATTATTGTAACACAAAAGGCACTTTGCAGGTAGGCCATCATGTAACCTACTTTTCGTAAAATTATGGGCTATGACTTAAGGAGGGCCAGAAATGGAAAAAGCATGTCGAAAATATCAAAATGGCAAAGTTTAAGCCTGGTATTAAAGAATGAGATTTTATGATGGTTTGAATTTTTTGAAAATTACGAAGATTTGTATGGAAAACGTTGTTGGAAGCAAGACCTTGCTCTCTAGCAACATTTTCCATAGAAATCCTCAAAATTTCCCGAAAATTCAGTGTCGTATAAACTTACTCTTTAACGCCTAGGGCCTCAAACTTGGCAAGTTTGCTATTTTTGATACGTTCTTTCCATTCCTGGCATGCTTTAAAGCCCATAATGTAATTTATTTAAGTAGAATTCTACTAGCATACTAATCCAAATGCTGTAATCTGATTGGCCGAGCCACTGCACACTATCAGCCATTAGTGTGCAGTTGCTTGGTGTGGTCGACAAAATTGGAACGTTTCCTCGTTTCTCTGAAGTTTTGAAAGAACATTTAGAGAAATGGTAATAAAATTCCTGAGGAGACTAAAACGAGGGCATTTACGGTTTCTTGAATTAAAAAAGCTCCAAATATTTGAAAGAAACTGATAAGCGCGCGCACACAACTGCAAATGTCAAATTGACAATTCAGTCCGCACGAATTCTCTAAAGCATGAAGTTTAATACCAAAGAATAGAATTCTACTAAAACAACTAGATTATTCGCTGTCCATTTCTATGACGCAATGGTTGATTCGGCCTTCGGCCTCATCAACTGTCACCTCATAGAAATCTCGAGATCATAATCTAATTGTTAATTAGCGAATATTTTGCATGCCACATGACCCCAGCTGCAAAGCGCCCATTCCCAACATAACGCACCTAGACTAAATGAATGAATTTCTTCGTATTTTTTTCTTTTTTTGTTACAGTGGATTTCCAGGAGAATCGTCATCTTCATCCCCGCTTCTTTCGTCAGCACGCCTGGTTTTATCAGCCACCGAATTTTGATCAAAATCAACGTTGTTCAACTGATTGTCAACAATATCCATATTTTCTGGATTATAAGCCCTTTCAGGGGTCTCGCCGTTAGATCGTGCAGTACTATTGTTATCACCCGCTGCGCCAGCCACTTTGTCCGAACTTTTCCTTGGTATAGCTGAAAAAAAAAAAAACGATTGCATGTTAACAGAAGTAATGCTGCTTATCGCCCGGGTGTAAAAACCATTGACGGACGCTACCTCCCCCCCGCCCCCCTTCCCTCGGGGAAGGACTCCCATATAAAAAGTACGGGGGGTGCTCGTCATACCTTTAAGGGTTTAAAAAAGCGGTTTTCCTACCTCTTAGGGTGTTCAGCCTCAAAATGTCTTCAGAGGTCCCACAAAGGTCCCACAAAGCAGCATCTTGGTACCTCTTAGGGGTTCTTTTCACAATTTCCGGCGAGCATCCCCCTCCTTTTTATACGGGGGTCCCCCTGGGAAGCTACGCTCTCCTCTTCAGAGGCTCGATGGGGTGTTCGTCATACACATCCGCTGGGCGAGGTAAGTGCAGGCGCAAATATTCGGAAGATTGTAAGCGGATTCTCTCCTCATGAAAACAACCCCTTTTGAGCCTCTGTGGAAAGAAGAGCTTACGCCATACGGATCATTGTTTAACAACGCCAGTAGTGTATAATCCGTATAATCTGTCACTAAATCAATTAGCCTATCTGCAGTAATGCCAGCCCCGGGGGTATTCCCAGAAAAAATTGGGTGGAGGTGTGCGGACAGTGCGGCCCGCTTTCCAAAACCCTTACTCTATTCAAGACCAAAATCTGTGATTTTCCCTAACCTTTCTATGATCTGAGCAAAAATTTCATACACTATTTGAGACCTGCCCATTAGATCAATACCCTGTTTCAGACCTGCCTTATAATTAGTTCTCTAGTTCAGAACAATGTTAAAGGCAATGTTTATATGATAACGAAGAAAAAGTAGCTTCTTCTAAAGAACATACCCAATGCAAGACTAGTGCACAAAAATCAAACGGTATTTTGGGACCAAAATGGCCAAAATCGATATCCTACTTCAGACCAAAACAGCCAAAAACCATACCATTCGGGCCACACATACCTGCATACCCCATATAAGGGATCCGGAGTACCCCCGCCCCTCCCCCACGGGAGTGGCGGGAAGTGTTTATCAAACACCTTAGGGAATGACAGAGACTAAAGGCTAATTTGAGGCATCATATCAAGCACCTTACCTGAAGGCTCTATCTCGCTAATACTTGCCCCACTTTCCTGGGCATTAAACGAGAAAGGTGTTAAGTTACTGAGGTCATGACTGTTGGAAAAACGCTCGCCGAAGATTAAGATATGTACTTGAATGTCCACCTCCTGTCTATCAGTTCTATGAAGAAATCTCCAGACAGATTCCCCCGATGGGGGTCCACAAGGTTGTTCTATGTCCCCTCTGTGGCCATTTGGCTCGATGATATCATCATAGGAAAACAGTTTTGAATTCGGATTCCAACCTGCAACTTTGTAAAAGAAATAATATTATCAGGATACAGGATCCATGTAATATAATAACCTAGTAAATGGACTAGCTCCCCAACAGCCTTTCCGTAGCTCAGTGGTTAGAGCGCCCGAACGGTATCCGAGAGGTCTGGGTTCCAATCCGTTTGAGGGCTCTTGAACTCGTCGTCTTTTGAAATTTCTCTCCGCTAAAAAGTCAGTGACAGAGGTGGTGGCCAAATGATTGACGTACTCCAGGAATCCGGATCGATCTGTCCAGGTTCGAGTCGAGCCCTACAGGGGTTGTTAAATAGAGAGCTTAAAGGGGCTCAGTCAAGGTATTTTGAGTTATTTTGGCCACATACAAAATTATCTCTAAACGGTAGAAAACCTGAAAATAACGGTTTAATAAGATAGAAAAACACCAGAGAGATAATGATAAACCATAAAGGAAAAAGGATGGCCAAGGATGGAGAAGATTGACACGGATTACAAACAACGAATTTGAAAAATTCAATATGCGCAAACCGTGACGTAGCTCCTTTAAGAAATGACAACGGCGACCCCAAGGACAACGCCTAGTAAAAAAATGAATTTATATTTTACCTTCAAATTTCGCAATGGTCTAGATCTGTTTAGTTCGCCTATCGGTCTCAGGACTTGCTCAAGCTAAATATGTAACGCCATCGTTCAATTCCAAATGAAAAAAACGAAAAACTAGCCGCCATCGTTCGCGTTCTCCAAAACATGCCGAACTTAGTCATTTCACGTTGTTGTTGTGTAGAGGACGGCAAAGAAATGTACAAAGATTTATAACGCACGTGCACAGCCATTGTTCTGCTCATTAAACCTTTTGTTTGGTGGCGTTTTCGTTGCCGTTGCCGTCGTGGTTTGCTTAAGCTCTCTATTACGCTGTGCGGCAGGGGTGGGTGTGTTCATGCTGGCGAGAGGAAGATTCGATCAGATTCAGTTCATGTAAGTAATGATGAAAGTCGTTACTTTCGAAACGCTTCTTACAATAAATAATAAAGCAGTGTTCACACTTGGTGCCCAACCACTTGTACCTGGGCACCGGCACAAAATAATGTTGCGTCCAGACACCGGCTACAGCAAGTAACCAAATACCATTTAGGTCGAGACCTTGTACCCCGGCACGGGCAGTGTTCCCGAATTCTGGTGTGAGTACTTGGAAAAAGGTGTGTTCACATTAGCGCCCAGCAAGAATTGTACTCAGCCACTGTGCTCAGGCAGCAAGCGTGAACAGTGTTAAGGGTACCATGCTCCCATACCTTTGCTACATGGCACCTCTCCATCGTCCGATCTTTCATCGTCCGCGTCGTAATCACTTCCTTCGTAAACAGTTTTTTTCATGTCCTCTGAATATTCTCCATCGTCCGATGCTTCATCGTCCGTTTTGTAACCACTTGTAACAAAATCTCTTTTTCTCTTGTCCTCTGGATATAAAGAAGAAATGGATAATTAATCTAAAATAAAAATGGATTAATGTGTGAAGGGTAAAACCTTCATATTAAAAATATGGTGAAATATGGTAATAGAGATGTAGGGAACTTTTCCGTTTATCGCAAACATCGATTTTGTAATTCAAATTTTCCAACCATAAAATATAATATATTAGTTTCACAAACCAGAATAATTGAGGCGGTATGCTTCTGCACAAGCTGATAGAGTGTTTTCACATGACGTCACGGAAACCATAATGGTATCCCAAACCAATCCTGTGGGAATTGAACTCTTTTCTTGACTAAACACTTTTCTTGTTGTTCCAATAAATTTGCATGGCTGCTGATCACGTGTGTGAAAACGGTCTATAGCCCTCTGATTGACACATTCATACCAATAGGTGACGTAACCAATATTATAGGTCGTTTACAACTGACGTCATCGCCGCCATATGGGATGACTTTTCATAAAAGAATTTTAGTTATTATATGGCTGTCTCAAAAGGACTGGGAACTACCGAATTCACGAATTTGATTGGCGGAAGTCAATATTGACGGCGGTCTAGATTCTTCCCATCTAGACCGGTTACATTTTGCATTGAAAATGTTGCAAACTAAACTAAAAAATATAGACTATTTTCTTCATAAAATTTTTATGGAACTGCCTAAAAGCCTGATTAGAAAAAAGAGTAAAGAGGATGAGCAAACTTTGGCAGATTTAAGTTCAGCTCATCGCCGTTCGCAAAATGTCAGCTAGTACAAACCAGTTTCATTAAACGAATTGAAATTTTCTTGTCGTATCATAAACATTTTATTAACCGAGCTTAGTCGGTCTGCATGGGAGAATCTTGACCTCGGTCGTGTTTACAGACCTTAATTCGTTCGGTCACGACCTCCGTCAAGATTCTCCCATAAAGACCGACTAAGCTCGGTTAATAAGAGCTCGAGCTTTGTTTCTCTAATCCAGCATGACCGCTAGGTTCGTTATTATTTGAATCTCTCGCGAATGGTTGCAAACCACCTATTGCTGTATGCATTCAAAAGTTGCTTTCAAAAAAGTATTCAATGACTTTAAAAATAATTAAAATAAACCAAGCGCTTCGCTGAAAAGCGCACATACCTGGTATTTTAAAGCCCGGAATAGCTGGCGATGGCTGCCGCTTTTCAGGTTTTCTTAGTGCACTCCGCAGTTCCTGAGCCATAAGATGGAAAAACCTACGGTGTAGTTCCTGATCGTGCTCTAGCCTCTTCAATATGTGGTCGACCGTGTCTATGTACTCAAATAAAGTTTGTCCCAGATAACTCCCTGTTGAGGATACCACTTCGACAGTAACAACACCGGGTGAGGGGTAAGCTAAAGGAAGGAATGAGGACATGTTCATTTTATTCGACAAACGAAGACACAAAACAAGATTGAAATAGGAGCCGCGTTTTCTACACTTCTTAAGAGTTCTCTCATAATTTTTTGCCCTTTAGTTTTGACTTCAGGTAACCTCAAACTATAGAAAATCGGTTGAGCGGTTTTCAATTGAGTTTCGAAAAGTAATTGGTTTTGCATTACTTCGCTACACTATTGGCTCAAGAAACTGCGTCCCTTTTTCATCCAATCAGCAGTAAAGATCAGTAAACCCCTCGCTTACACAAGTTTCCCCGCGTTTCGCGTCCGTTTCGTGTCAGCTGTAGTACATGTATTTACTCCGTGTTTTGATTGGTTCACTGTATTGTTTGTGTTCTTTGTGATTGGCTTGAGTGATAATATTGGTTTTGCGACACTCAATTGAAAACTGTGCTAAAACCTCGATTGACTTTTATTTCTACACCAACACTAACCGGAAACAAGCGTTATTTTGCAGAATCCCAGGAAATCTTCTCGCGTTTAATTATATACTTACGCATTCTCTTTCAAATGGTTCAGCTAAAACGTTCAAAGAACATGAAAATAAACAAGTACAAAAACACCCAGCCGCTTTTTCTAAGTTTCTGCAGAGTCACTTTGTGTAGTCACTTAGAGCCGCATTTTTTATAACTGACAATTCAAATGCATTGGAACATCTTTTTATTGGAAGTAAAAGTGACTAAGTTCATCGTTTGAAACATTTTATCTCGCAGAATGTGGAAGTATTGCATTGTCTAAGCCAGATTATCATCAACCTTCAGCAGACAATTCTAGTACTACAGAAGAACCCCGCTTTACGGTCACCTCGTTAATATGGTAACTTCGTCAGTTACGGCCACTTTTTTTTGTCCTCGCGAAACCCCTATACCTTTTCTCATAAGAAAATCCCGTTACTCCGGACAACGACACTTCTCGAAATCTCAGCCTGTATAAAACTTTATAATTTTATCCTGTTAATACAGCCACTCCAACCAGTTATGTTCATTTTTCCATTGCTCATATTGTATGTACTGATTGCAGTTTCAACTTTTAAGAAAAAAATTACGCTTGCACTTCCAATGCTTATTAAAGAACAGTTGAAACGTGAAAGGTGAATTGATCAACATGACACGAGCGTGGGACAAATAAAACATGTGAGTCCCCGACGGGAATCGAACCCATGACCTCCCAAACACCGGGCGGGCACTCCATCCACTGAGCTACGAGAACTGATGGAGAGCAAAGCCATTTAACTGAGGTCATATGTGACAGGCGTCCTGCATACTGCGATGATCATTCTTCACTTTCATCTACAATCGCAGTTCAAATATGAATTATTTCATATATACTTCACGTCATTTCACTCCTCACGGGAAGATCTGAACTCAATCAATTGACCTCGCTCCCAATGTGTGGCTTCATAGCTCAGTTGGTAGAGCATCGCACCGGTATCGCGGAGGTCACGGGTTCGAATCCTGTTGAAGCCTTGATTTTTCCAGGCTTTTTCTTTCCAATTGCTTAAATTGGAAATTTACTGCGATGATCATTCTTCACTTTCATCTACAACCGCAGTTCAAATATGGATTATTTCATATATACTTCACGTCAGAATCAGCACTGTCGACGTCATCGTGAGTAGGGACAAGTGAATAAAGATGGTGAATTTTATGCTCAAAAGATGGTACATTACACGAGGAATGATTGAAAATATGAACAATGGAAGAAAAAAACCTTACCTGGAATCGTTCCCTTTAGATTGACTTGATTTACTTTTGTCAAGACAACCGGAGCACTGGATCCAAATTTAGCATAGTAGCCTTCATCTGTGTCACCAGGGAGGTGCTTGTTCAGAATCAGGACGAACATATTTCCCCCCTGAAAGGTAAAGATCATCTTGTTCTTCAACAATTACTTATTGACCGAGAGTGAGGTCTTTACGGGAAAATCTCGGACCAAGACCATGCCGTATTGCCGTATAATACGGCAAGATCAAGGTTTGAGATTTTTCCGTTAAGAACGAACGTTCATAAGTTGTTTATTAGATGGTTTTTTAGTTTCTTTTTGCTAGCCCGTAGTCGGCCCGTGAGCATTACGGGAGAATAATGCCCTACCATTAGCCAATCAGAGCGCGCGTTACATCGGCTACAAGAACAAGCCCTATAATAATAGCTCTTCACATGCTTTATTTTAATTTCAAGAAATAGCAGATCACGTTATTGATGCCAAACCATGTCAAAGGACCACGTCTCATTACAAATATAACTTAAATAAAGCATGCGTAATGATTAGATAATTTACCATTCACTATTTGCCCATGACGACACGTAGAATTTTTAAAGGTTCGAGTCGTTTATTGCTAGAAATTGAATCAATGCCTCTTACGTACGAACAAAAGAGGGTTTCACTCGCTACAGAGAATTTTTTGGGATGCCCGTTTGACGTTTTGTTCACATTGCTTTATAAAGTAAACGGCAAAGGGAAAGGGTCAAATAGCATTCTAGTTAGCCATCGCCTCTGAAATACTGTACTTCCATAAACAATGACAATTATATGAGGTAGAGGGATTTAAGTATACCGTAACAGTATATATCTATATTGATAGAATGACGTGAAGGTTCACAAACAAGAACAAAAGTTCTGTAAAAACAAAACAGAATAATGAAATATCGCATTTCTGTGACAGCTTTTTGCCGGCAAACTTAAATTACCGATCTATAAAAACGTGGACAAAAAAACATGCATCCTTTTTGCAGTGTCCGTTTGATACAGGTTTCTAACAATAGAAATGACCATAAAAATCAAGTTTACAAGCTGTCCGCGTCCGCTTAATAGAGATGTCCGTTGAATGCAGGTATTTTTTACAGTAAATGTGGGAAAAGAAAAAATGGGACTTGCACTGCTGTCCGCTTAATAGAGGGTGTCCGCTTAATACAGGTTTGACTGTATATCTTTTGTACTTGGTAACCTCTTGCGCGCATCCATAAACTAACAGTGCATGCGGCACTCTACAGCATTTGATAATTAATACGTGTCACGCCATATTAAACCAGTATCATGGCATGTCACACTTATGTCACGCAATGTACAGGATCCTCACATTTCAGGTTTCAGCTAAAAAACATATTCAACCAAACGAAAGAAAGGCTTTACCATGACTGAACTTTCCTTTGGGCAGATCTCCTCAATAACTGTAAACATATGCAGCAAAACATAAGTTAAAAGAGACAACACAAAAATCAAAGCTTGCCAATACAAAACACAACAAAATCAATCCACTTACTTGGTTTCTTCTCTTTAAATGCTGACATGATCTGTAGATATAACAAAGATAACATAACTTACAGGGATGTTAAACTCAATATTCTGGTTACAAATATATCATTTTGAGATGTGCCAAAACAAAACAAACTAATTGCACGAAAGAAAACTGCTGGAGGCGAACTCCCATATAATTACTACCACATGTACTCGTACTACCACATGTACTCGTTTTTCCCGAGAACGATACGAGAGTGGAACAGCCTGGCCAATGAAACAGTAAATGCACCAAACTTGACGGCCTTCAAGAAAAGCCTGCTGCCTGACCAAGGCCAAACCAAACAATGTTGACTTTGACTTTATTATTATTATTATTATCATTATTTCTATTATTATTATTATTATTTAGTTTTTATTATAGCATTTTAGCCTTATTTCAATTTGTAATTTTTTTTTATTTATATGCTCACTAGAATCTTCAGAATTGAAGGAGGTGAGTCGTCCAGGAAGAAGAAGAAGAAGAAGAAGAAAAAGGACGGTTGTGCTTGTTGTACCTTTTAGGGGTTAAAAAGGGGATTTTGGTACCTTTCAGGGTGTTCAGCCTCAAAAGGTGCATAGAAGGAGCTTTTGTGTTATCTTTTAAGGTGCTGAGCCGAAAACACTATGACAAGGAGAGGATGCAGTGGCTCGGATATAGGGGAGGGGCCCAAGGGGCCTGCCCCCCCCCCCCCCTCTTATTTTGGGTAGAAAACAAAAAAATCACAGATGAAAGAAAAGCCGACAGGGCAAGCAAACCCTCCCCCCCCCCCCCCCCACCCCAACCTTAGCTCAAGGTCCGGATCCGCCACTGGAATGTGTTGTCTTAGAATAATATTGGTACCTCTTAAGGATGAAAAAAATTTCAAGCCGTGCCCACAAACAGGATCTTGGTACCTCTTAGGGTTTTTTTTCAAAATTTCTGACGAGCATTCCTGTCCTTTAGGAGGTATATACACTACTTGCAACAATGTCAACAGTAATTATGGTTAAGCTTGATTCCTTAGCTACACTAACCGCAATGGCATCACACAGAAGAGGGAGTCTATTGCCTATTAATAAAAGAATAATAATAAGATTAATAATAAGATTACATATATAGCGCTAAAATTATAAAATATTCTAAAGCACTTTACAATGTAAGATTAAGATTACGGTAAAAATATAAGAAAAATGTATTTAAAAATAATACAATTTAAAAAACATATTATAAGACTATGGCATGCTCTACACTAATTTAAAAAACTAAGTTTTTAATTTTGATTCAGAACTTTGTCCTAGAGAAGAGGTCCAGAGTGTGCAAAGGCGCGATCACCAAATGTCATGCGTTTGGTTCTGGGAATAGTGAGGAGGATATGGTCTTGGGAGCGCAGGCGATAAGTTGCGTTCGTCTTTATGTGTAAGAATCAATCAATCAATCATTCAATCAATCTATAATAATGTTGACCCAAAGGTTTCTTTTCCAAGATACTCTATCAATAGAAAGCAACACAGATCATTGGTCCCATCTATTCTCGACTCCAACTTTTTGTATTAATTGGATACCTGCAATTGCACATCTACACCATTTGAACACCAATTGCATTGTAGGGACACTTAAAGTGCTAAACATTAACTGATCTCAGCGATGCAGAAGCACACACCTCCAATATTGTCTGCCGTTTCAATTCCTGAGTCTGTTGGATCTGATCCCAGCGACTACAACATGAAAATGTTACATTATTAAGCAATTGACACTTATTAAGTTCCACATTAATTTCACTTGCACACTCAAGGCCCAGGGGGAAACTCCCATGTAAAAAGGATGGGGGTGCTTGTCAGAAATTTTGAAAAGAACCTCTTGGCAGTACCAAGATCCTGTTTTGTGGGCGTGGCATGAATTCTTTTCACCCCTAAGAGGTACCAGGTTAGGTCACCCCTAACCTGCTCTGTGGTGGGATGGGCAACCTTTGCCATGTAAAAATGTAGATGTAGATGTACCAATTCTAAAATGATACATTAACTGACACTTACATTTTTCAGCTCAAGCTCCTGCTGTGGACCTTTTTAGGCTGAACACCCTCAAATGCATTTTTTAACCCCTAAAAGGCAGGACAAGCACCCTAATCCTTTTTATAAGGAAGGTTCCCCCCCCCCCCAAAAAAAAATAGATTCATAACTCTCCATGTACTGCACCTCATACAGTCATGCCCCCATATGCTACAAGTGTTGATGACTCAAATCATTAACAGGAATACCTCATAATCAGATGACACTCCTGAACTGTGATGATGTCTGCCTTCATCTGCAGAATTTAAACCTGCTCCTTTTTCCATAGCCTGAGATGTATTTGTTTTCTCATGGTGAGACTGGCTTGACTGATCAGGAGATTTGAATCTAGCACCCTCCTGTGCCAATGTTTTCTCCAAGTACTCAACTGGATAACTTTTCTCACTTTGTTGCAGCGTTGCTCTAGGAGGGGCTAATGCTTGCTGAAATGTTTCTGTGGCTTCAGTTTGAGTGTCCTGATCCCTCATCCCAGTGGATTTCTCTGCCGCAATGCCTTGTTTTTGAAACTGCTGAGCTGTTGCACTTGAGATATTCAAGCTGTTCATTTGAGGTGTTAGCCTTTGAGGTACTATCATGTTCATTTGAGGTACCATCGGTAAGCCAGCATGCCATGCACCCTGGCCCTTAGCAACATGAAAAACTGTCTTCTCCAAACTCTGGTGGTCAGAAGCAGTGGAGATGGCCTTACCACCAACAAGTCCAGGATGACCCACCATGGATGCTGAGGAGACAGCATTATTGGCTATCACCCCCGGCTGAGCTACAGCAATACCTCCTCCAGGAACGATGATGGCACCTGGATGGGAAAAGAAGGTATCAATAATTGACACACTGTTTAGTTCATGTTTGCCTAAATATACATTAATTATCAATAACATAAAAATTGTCACCATAAGGATGTGACCTAAAATTGGGCTTCAATTTATTAAAGGGTTTGAATAGACAACACAGTCTTACCCATTGGAAGGGACTGTGGCAATGATGGTGTTGCCATGGTAACCACATCTCTAGCATTAGTCATGCTGTGAATTGTTGATACACTTGCATGATGCACTGATGGTAACATACCACGTTGAGAAGCCACCAAAACAAAGCCTTGCGGAGGTGGAAATTTATCCATAGTTTCATGCCGCATAAATTGCCCTTCAGTTGGTTGTAATTTATCACTATTTTTTCCCTCAGTTCTTGGTGCCAGTCCTGATTCCACTACTGGATACCTGGTTAGTTCTTTCAGGGGATTGCTAGGTACAGCTTGCTTTTCTAATCCCGTTTGAGGAGCATGATGAACAGAATGTCTCCCGTGCATTTCTACTTGTGTAGTGTCACTTATTGACTGTGCAGATAGTTCTTCTGGGTCAACAGAATCATTATCTAACCCTAACAACTGTGACAGTTCTGACTCCGTGGGGGAACATTCACTTTGTTGATGATTTTCCTAAAATTAAGAAAGTTGCCAATAATTTCATTTCATTATCCATAAATTTCCATCTTTAGTTAGTAAATTTGGTAAATTAAAGCATTTTTCAATAAGTATGTTTCAAGGGGCAATACCTTCTCTATTAAAATATAGTTTACAGAGCTGAATTTACCTTTGACATCCAGGGGGAACATTCACTTTGTTGATGATTTTCCTAAAATTAAGAAAGGTGCCCATAATGTCATTTCATTGTCCATAAATTTCCATCTTTAGTTAGTAAATTTAGTAAACTAAAGCATTTCTCAATAAGTATGTTTCAAAGAGCAATACCTTCTCTATTAAAATATAAAGAGCTGAGTTGCCTTTTATCTTCCTTCTTATGGAACGACCATCCCAGATACCACGCTCACCATGAAACTCCAATCTTGTTCGATTATCACTTGCCGCAGCACAGCAGAATCTGTAATAATAAATGAATTGCTTTCTCAGGTAAAATCTGCATTTAGCTGAGTGTCTCATACCACTAAGAGCATATCCCAGTTTCTGTAGCAAGAAAGCAATCAACAATTTAACAATCTCCCTAGATGGATGCTAGTTCTCTGTAGAGTTCCTTGATAGCATTGAATTTGCTGGTACCCATTTATACACCATGTTGGAGAACGGCAATAGGAGTCTTGCCCAAGAACACAATTCAATGACCCAGCTGAAAAGGCTTGAAAACCCAACTACTGAATCCAGAGCCCAGCGTGCAACAGGCATAGGCGAACGAGGGGGGGGGGGGGGGGGGGAATACGGAAATTATGTGATTTTTTGGGCAAAACACTAATGATTCAGGCAACAACACTTAAGAGAAAACATTACAAAAATAATGCTGTTTGCACGATCTCCAAAACTTGTAAATAAAGTTTCCAGTTAGTTACGTAACTTTTTTTAGAATTTTTTCTTTTAAATAAGTTTTAGATTTTACTCCGATTGAGACTGTTGATAGAGTATGATTGCTTGATTATGTAGATGTAAGCTTTGAATATAACTATTTTTCTGATTATAGCAGTTTCATTAGGTGTGGTAATTATGAACATTTTTGTTTTTCATGCAATTTGTGTCTGTTTGCATCCTGATTTCAACAATATCACCTCCGGGTATTGTGTAAATTTTTCAGACAAGAAAGTCACTACTCCCCCAAGGTCTAAAGGTGCCCATACGCCTATGACAACACATTTAATTATCATTATTATTATTATTATTATTATTATCATTATTATCATTATTATCATTATTATCATTATTATCATTATTATCATTATTATCATTATTATCATTATTATCATTATTATCATTATTATCATTATTATCATTATTATCATTATTATCATTATTATCATTATTATCATTATTATCATTATTATCATTATTATCATTATTATCATTATTATCATTATTATCATTATTATCATTATTATCATTATTATCATTATTATCATTATTATCATTATTATCATTATTATCATTATTATCATTATTATCATTATTATCATTATTATCATTATTATCATTATTATCATTATTATCATTATTATCATTATTATCATTATTATCATTATTATCATTATTATCATTATTATCATTATTATCATTATTATCATTATTATCATTATTATCATTATTATCATTATTATCATTATTATCATTATTATCATTATTATCATTATTATCATTATTATCATTATTATCATTATTATCATTATTATCATTATTATCATTATTATCATTATTATCATTATTATCATTATCATCATTATCATCTTTAATATTATTATTAGGTGCATTGAGAAATTCAAAATTTGGTGTTTCTAAGGGACATGGGGCAGGACATGGTAACATCAGCAGCCCAAAGCTAGGAGCGTGCAACTACCCGATATTCCTGTCATGACATTTTCACAGACCAATCTATTTTTAGTTTGAATTTACCATGAATTCAGACCCCTGCAGCAACCTCAGTAACCAATCACAAGCACAGACTTAATTTTTAACTGATGTCATCATTTCACCACAAGATTAAAGAGAAAAACAGCTTTTTTTTCGTACCGATTCGTAATCATGTAAACTGGAACTGACTATTTCGTGGGAAATGAAGCCTAAAAATAGAATGGTCTGTAAAAATGCTGTGACATAGGCTTAGTATGGGAGTTGCACGCTCCTAGTAATGGGCTCCTGGTAACACAAGGTTCCTGTTGTGTTATCAATGAAGAGTTACAGGGAATACCCATACCTTCTTCAAGGAAAGTCACTGGATATTTTGAGGGGAAGGGGGTTTCAAAAGCCAAAGCTAAAATTTCCAAATGGATGCAGAGCAGGAAAAAAATCTAGTTGCCTAATGGGCCGGCTAGTACATTTCAGTTTTCAGATGCCCCCACTAAAATATTACTTGCCAAAAAGTTGTGCAATTTCCATGCCTTATCAACTACATCATTTACTGTACTAGGTACTATGAATACATGAGCTTACTGGGACTAAACTAGGTGAAAGATACTGGGCAGTGATAAAAATGGCTCGCCAGAAACAGGGTAACTACTGGTATTTCAGTACCAGTAGTTACACGGTGTCTGTGTGACTGTCCAGAAATTGGGGTAAAGGTGGAAGAATGTGGGTTTGCAGTTGGGATCTAGGGGAGGGGCCCAAGGGGCCTGGGTGCCCCCCCTTATTTTGGGTGAGAAAAGAAGAAATGACTGAAGGAAGAAAAGCCGGCAGGGCGAATAAAACAAAACCGCCCCCCCCCCCCCCCCCCGTTAGCTCAAAGTCCGGATCTGCCACTGGTTTGATCTTGTTCTTTATCATCATCTGCCACTGCGTTATGCTGCCTTTGAAGTGTTGGACTTGTAAAAGTGCATGTGCTTTCAACTAATTGTTTTGCTCATCTTGCAGCCTTAAGTTTTGAAATTGTTTTTGATTGGAAATTATCACTAACGAGGGTACTGAGGCTAATTGCACTTGCCCACTGGACCACCAAATGTCCATTTTCACTTGCCCAAGAGCAAAATTTTCTGGGTTTTTTTCTGCCCTGGGATGGGGGATGGGAGAGTGATTCCAGTCAAGAAATCTTTCATGAGAGGGGTATTTAGGGGTCCAGGATTGTGGATCACAGATGTAATGACTGCAGGAACACTATTATAACTGTAAATTATACACCTTAGACAAAATACAACAATTTACCTTTCATGTTTAAGAATGGGAAAGTTTTCTATCAATGCCCTTTTAACATCCAGCTCTGACATCTCGGAAGAAATCTCTACATTTCTTTTAAATTGTCCTTTCAGTGGCTTTTTAAGTTGTGCCATTTCAATGGTATTTGGCATTAACACTGAAGACTTTCCTATTGTAACATCATTGTGTCTCAAAACCACAACACTCTTTCCCATCACTGAGCCAGGCTTCATCCGTTTTGCTGAATTTGTATCTTTATTGTCGTCTTCGAATGACATTTGCAATCTTTTCTCCACAGATATTTGTGCCATTATTGATGTTATCTATAATAATAACAATAACAATGACAATGACAACGACAATGACAATAAAAATGATAATGATAATGATAATGATAAAATTTTATAATAATAATAATAATAATAATAATAATTGAAAATATTTATAAACGGTGACCACTTCAGTTACAAAACTGATATCAATGTGGGTCCTGTAAAATAAAACAAAGATGAAATGAATATATTAAAATAAATGAAAAGGGAAATCTAAAAATGCTTAAAATACCAAAACACAGTTCATACCCCAAGTGACTACCTAAGGGGAAAAACTGTTTTTTTTCCAGGGAAAATCTGACAGGGACACATTAAAGATGTTTTTGCTTTGTGTAATAGCTAATTCAGATTTTCATAAATTATCTGACATAAAGATTGTTTATTCCTACTTTGTTTTATGAGGGGAGACTAAAAAGAGGATTTGTCCTCTGTAGGGTTTTAGTCCATACATTTACCCATTGTGCAGTTCCAGAAAATATCCATCCCTCCACCACAGAAGGGATTTTGTCTAAGATTGTCCCACCCCTCTCAAAATTCCAATTAAGCTTACATTTCTTTAAATTTTTTGGTCTTACAGAACCCTAGTCTGTGAACACAAACATATTTCCGGCTGTCACTTGACTCCGCTGAAAAAATAGACAAGTGACAGCCAGAAATACATCTGCTTTTGCAGGCTAACAGAACCCCCCTCCCCCTCCCCCTTCCCCCTCCCCTCATCCCAAGGAAATTCCAGTCTTTTCTTTGTGGGGGAGTATGGATATTTTCTTGAACTGCACCATGGGGGGAGGGGTGTTTAAACAAAGTCTTAACAAAGAAAAACTTCCTGGCATGCTCTGTGCACATAGTAAAACATGTTACAAGCCTGTTCCACAAATTGCTTCACTTCAATAAATATACAGGCAAATAATCAAGACTTGATCAATAAATCTTTCTACTCCGGTCTCCCTTTGTACAAAATACATGTATCTCATAGCATCTTCCACTCTCCTACTATCCTAATGTGTAATTATAAGCATCCCATCGAGCAATCATAATCAAGTATAAAATTGTAAGCGTTCGTTTTATGGCATGCATTTTAATAAAGATGCACATTTATTGTAATAATTTTGCATGTAATTAGGACCAGATCGAGCGTCAAAACAATAAATACATCTATTTGCATGCAAGAGCTTGCAATACACCACGTTATTTACATGAGGTTGAATGATTTAGGCGTTCTAAAATGCGAACGGTACATTGTCAAACAGCACATTCCCTGCACAACATCGGGTTATTACAGAGGAAGAGCTTGAGACAAAATTGAAGGAATACCAAGCTGATAAATGGCGCTAATGGCGAAGTTAGCTTCCAGCTGTGACTTTTTCGGTAACTTGATAAAGGAGCGTGTTTTATCTCAACGTTTGACCGGCAGTGTAGTGATAGAAGTCTTATTTCCATCAAGTTATAAGCTTAACGATAAATTCACTAGAGTGGAGGCGTGAACTATCAATAGATTCAACGGATAAATTTTGGACATGACGTAGGGAGTTTATCTATTTCTAAGAAAAAGAAATGCGTCCACAGACTTTTCGCAGAACACCATTCTAACAAGGAAAGGTTTAATCGTTTTGAGGAGTACGGCGGTATTTGTGATTTTAGTTATACAGAGAGAAATGATAGAAATTTATGAATCAAACTACCTAAAGAAAACTTTAATCTAACGGAAGAACACTATGGCCCCAATCACTTCGGTCGCGAAACTCAGGAAAACCGAAAATTTAATATCGAAAGAGGAACCGCTGCGCGTGTACAAGACTGCCGTACGTGAATTCACAGAGAGCAGGAAGAAGCGTTTTTGAACATGTAACGCTCAAATAACATGATCATTATAAAGATAAGATGCTAAACTAAACGCGATCCCACGGCACCGGAAGTCAGTTAATTCTACGTGACCCTTTATATAAAGTATTGTAAATTCTCGGCCGAGTAAATGAGTGCTATTTATAACACTCAAGAATTCATGGTGCTTGTTGCTGCGTGTTACGCTGAATAGTGAAATAAAACCGAATTTCTTGAGTGGGACACGTGAAATTATTGTACTATAAAAAGGGATTATTCATTCTGAAGCATTTATTGTATGATAAGTAGAAGGAATGGGCATTTTTCCTACCTTTCTTTGTGAAATATCCTCTGCAGCCTTCTTAGTGATACGCGAAGTTAAAACAGTCACGTGAACATAACTTATAGCAGAGGGAGGCTGGGAATGAGTTTTAATTGATCGTTTTCACGTGACGTCATCACTTTCTAAAATCCAAAACGAAAGAGCCACCAAAGTTTTTGTCCTCATCAGGCACAAGAGGCGGTTTATTTATATCTGTTTACAATTTTACAGTTCAATAGCTTGCTTCGTTTGGAATCCAGAACATTTTGAATTTCAGGGTTATGGAGGTGCGTGACACAAGGCTATGATCGAGTTTGTCGAAAAATATATACTTATCCCATGATTTTGAGCCTTTTTGGAAGTTAAAGCATTAGGAAAAGTGCTTATGTAAATGCTTGTTTGATCAGTACTGATAATCAGTCGCCTAGATAGCCAAAGTAAGTTCCAGATGTTTACACTATTTTCCGGCCGCCATATTGGGGTACCACGGAGGTACACCAACATGGCGTTTTCATACTGGGGTCTGTAAATATCGGCGAAACATTTCGACGAATATCTGAAGTTTGGGGAAACGCACAGGCCTAAAACTTGGAGAAGTGGCTTATTTAGTTAACTTCTATAACATCATAATTTCATAGCTTTCTCCACTGAATGGTTTTCGATTCGTTTTTTGATAGCGTGACAGTGAAAACGGTCTATAGACTCTGTGATACATGCAAAGATAACGTCCATTCTTCCACGATCTCATTTTTCTCGTCGTCTCCAAGAAAGGTAAATAAAAGAGGCTCTTGTGTAAGGAACAGAGTTGGTGTTCAACCAGGCAGACCTAGAACTCTGTAGACACACCCTACCCCCAAAACCCATTCGCAGAAATGGAATATTGGCCTTATCACGGTTCTCGACGCCATCTTGACGGCTAAGCGAAGCGGTCAGAAATTACAGTGTTTGTATGGTAATCCAATGGCAAATAACTTTTTCAAAAATTGAATTTTACGCAATTTGAAAATCGCAACTTTAGAATACTGGATAGAAGATTGTATTCACCAAGTTTGTAGGATGTAGCTTCCAATTTTCCACGCGTTTATCTGTAAATTTGTCTGGTTACACTGTGAGTAGACGCGGTTCGCGGGAAAACGAAATTACAGACAAATGTTTGAAAAATTAGAGGAATTAACTGAGCATCTTTTAGCCAAGCTACATAGATTCCATGTTGCTAACGTCTGGTCAGAAGTAGATCGTAGATGACGTAAAAATGTGGTAAGAACAAAAAAGTGGCACCCGAGGCGATAGCCAAGTACAAGTATGTCACTGATGTTCTCACCACATTTTGAGGTCTTCTGTGATCTATTACTGAACAGACGCACGGCAATCTATCTATCTGGCAACGGCCATAAAAATCGTCTCAACAGCCAGTTAATGGACGACTGACGAAGGGTGTACACAAAACAATATATAATCGATTTTTTTGTTGTAAAAGGTCACCAAACTTGATCCGTACTGCGCGTCGTTGCATAGTCTCCGCTGTTTATGTGAAGTCTCAATTTAACTGGTACATTTTGATTTATATATGCTAAAATAAGCATTTTTTTGACAGGAAAATGTCAATCGCACCCCAAAAACAAACGGTTGTTGTACTGAACCCCTACCTCTCCACAACGGCCACCTCTCTACAACAAAGGCCACCTTAGGGACAGAAGAAAGTGGCCATTGTGTAATAAAGAAGCAAAAACATATGTAAACGAGGTCGTCCATATGTCTTTCTTCCAATTGATAATAAGTAAATAAAATCAATGTACATCATAGAGTCTACCCTGTGTTGCTGGTGGAATCTGTGAATGAGTGATTTTTCACAGCATAGCTGCCATTTTAATCTCTTTTTAAAGATAAGTATAAGAAAAAGTGACCTTTCAGACCTCATTGACAACAATAATAGCAGTTGCTGCAAACTACGTAAATCCTGAACAGAATCATTTTATATTATTTTACAGTATTTATTATTATGCTTTAAATAAGTACTTATCAACTTCAACATTTATTTATTAAGTTTTTTTTGTTAACTAGTTGTTAGTTATTGACTTTAGCTAGGTGTCCCCAATTAGCTAATTTATAGCTAAATACACTGACACGTTAATAAAGTTTTCATTCATTCATTCATTCATTCATTCAATCCCGGGTGATGCCCTCGATGGAATTTCAACTCAACTCTTCACCAATCCCCCTTGCAGCTTCGCCACTTGTATTCATGGCTTCGCTGCCAAACAAAAGCAGGCGCGGGCAAAAACCCATCAGCTACACAGGCTACATAGAATCCATTTCTGAAAAACGAAAAATACACAACCCAATCGAGTATTTTCATTCAGTATTTTGCATCTTTGATAAGTTAGTTGTTACATCCAACTAATGGTTGATCATTTTATAGTGCAAGTTTAAATCAGTTTTACCCTCTGCCTTGACAACTAACTGCGTCATTGTGTGCTCCACTGTGACAGCTAGACTGTGTGAAAATAACATGAGATGTAAATGTTTGCAAATCATAAATTAAAGTACTTCATCTTAGTCAGAAAGTAAGCATCTCAGTACTTCTCAAAACCAAAAACTTCCATTTCACTGACAGTAAAGTTTTGATTTCCTGCTAAAAATGTGGTGGCATCCTGACCGGTTGGACACTGATACGTGTTATTCAGAATCGTAGAGCAGTCGATGGAATCTGGTGCATTGGAAATATAAAGATCATAGCCACTTCCAAATATTGGTCCATAACTACTGCTGCAACAGATAGCATATTCTTCTTGTCCAGCTATCAAAGGCATCTTTGTTGGTGGCAAACCGCTTGGGTTGACAAGACTGAACAGGAACGAGCGTGGTGCTTTTCTGTGACCTCCAGAACCTAATGGAGAAAGACGGAAATAATGCCTAGCTGTTCGCCTACATAGCCGTACCCTCAAAATCCGAAGCTTTGAAAGAGCACTAAAAATAGCAAGTAGTCGTCTACTTCCACAGGCGGACAAAGGGTAAGAGATTCCCATGTAGACCTTATTTCGCCACAAGGAAATCCATCTCCAAGGTACATCCGCGTGGATGTTTTCGTGGAGGATGAAAATGCATGTAAAGCCCCGGCTTTTCAAACTTTTCCAACATGTCGCGACACGTCGCAATAGGGTGGCCAAACGCGCGCAACATTTCGCGCCCAACAATGTTGCGATATGTTGCGTTGAAATGTTGCGACTTTGCCCAGCCTCATTCCTAGGCTCTCTCTCCCCTGCCTCCCTTTGTCCCAACGACAAAGAGAGGCAGAGGAGAGAGAGCCTGGGAACGAGGTGGGCTGTGCACTTGAGCATAAACTGCGTCACAGGATTGGCTTTTTCTAGATCCTCCTAAGATTTCCGAAACCGAAGACGATCATGCAGTGCGACGTAGGATTACCCTCTACCTTGGGAGTAAGGCCTATATGGGGGATTCATACGGAGTTCCATCCCCACCAAAAATCAAAGTTGATCACAACATTCAGCTTGACAGTCTAACAATTAACTTGGCGAACAACATCATATTTCACTCTTCAACTTTGTACTTTGTATCACAATCATTGAAACTTTAAACATCAACTTTCAAAGTGACAGTTCAACGTTCAACTTTATCCATCAACATTCATGTTAACATGTCAACGATGATCTTGACACATGGGCTGTCAGCGAAAGATGAAGTTTGAATCTCCAAGTCGAATGTTGAGTCCCCAAAGGCGCACCAATCCCGCCAAAATTCAACTTGAGAATTCGACTTTCAAGTTGATAATTCAACATGAATTGTTACGTGTCACTATCCGTGTTTAGCAATGAACATTGTTATTGCTGATGACGTAAATATGTTCACCATGACGTAATGTTCAATTTCTCAAAGTTGGTTTCAACCTCGTTCCTAGGGTCCTCTCTCTTCCTCCCTCGAGAAAGTACCCTGGTTGCGGCTGGTCACGTGTCTACGTATGCCAACCAATGCCACACAGAGGGTGGGTCCTCAACCAAGAGAAAATGAGTGTAAAATGGGGTTGACTAGCCTACACGACTTCTACGGTTCGTGACATTTGTACATTTGCCGTTCTCTGTTCGGTCACTCGACCTTTCTTGTCGCTTCACTCGTGTTCATGAAGGGCACTTCATGTTGTGTAATAAGGAGGAATTTTAAGTGAAGTTGAGCCGTTAGATCGTGCTATGGCAAATATTTTTATAGGTCATAGGTCTGCGTGTTATCTGCATGTCGACTCGTTGAGTTTGACACCTCTGTAATTTGCCGTGTGTTTTTGCATTTTTTAGGCTCATTTCTATTGCAAGATATGCTTTTATAAGTCTCCATGAATTTGCTTTTGAGGGACAAAATATGAAATTTACCGTGAACATGTTGCTTACTTGCATTCTATATTGTGACGCCGGGCCCGGCTGTGATTAGAACTGTTTGCAAGCACAGTAGGTAGATCGTTATCACGGATATCATATTTGTTCTCGTACGATTTCCTTCGGAGACGCCGTAGCTTTACTTTGAGAAAGCTATACGTTTGTCTAGTGACATTCTTGTGGTTCTTGCAGCTATCTGATTGAGCTTATGTTTCTCATGCTCGATGTATAGGTTTATTCCTCCTTTGGTTGTTCTGGCACCACATGATTCAAATGTAGCTGTTTACGCGCAAGTCCCTCATTTTCTCTTGCCTCAACTTAAATTTAGTCAACACTGTCTAGGGAGGTGAATGTTGCGCTGTTATACAGACGTTATTTATTTTGAAAGTGAAGCAAGTTGTTTGTCAGAGATCCTGCCTGATCAATGCTTCGTCGCTATGATCTGAACGTCTATGAATACGAGATGCTAATTGAGAGGGAACTTTGCTTATTTTTCAGTGCTTTTTTAAAAACCGTCAACAACCTGCTTCGGATTAGTTTAATCAGTTTTCACAGCAAAAGAATTAAGTAACCGTCAAATTATCGACGGGATGCATTCGGCTAAATGAGAAGCTAGTTTCTTGGCCGAAAATTAGACTTACCGCTAAAACAGTTTTAAAACGAAAGCCGTTGGATTTTGCAAACGCGCGACCGATGTCGCTGTTGTCAAGTTCTTCATAAAATTTCTCACAGCAAGAGAACCGAATGACCGTCAAACTGTCGATTGGATGAATCCAATCAAATTAAAGCTAGTCTCTTGGCCCAACACTGGACGTATCAAACTCTACACGAAGACATCGATGTCTCCGTTGTGATTTTGCCGATCGAAAAATATAAGCTGCTTAATCAAGTTATTAGTATTCAGCACTCAGTCGTTGTTGATGTCAAGTTCTTCGTAATTTGTTTTCGCCGCAAGAGAATGGAATGACCCTCAAACTGTTGATGGGAGTAATTCAGTGAAATTCAAAACTACCTTTGTAGACGAACAAACGACGCATTTAGCTCTAGAAGAATGAGTAAATACGTACGTTGTGATTTTGTCGAATGAAAAATGAAATTAAATTCACCGCGCGGTTCATTTATTGTTGTGGTCGTCATTTCCAAGTTCTTTGTCAATTATTTTCACCACCACAAATTGCAAAGACCATCCAACTATCGATGGGAAAATTCAGCCAAATGCAGGGCTAACCTTTAAGCCGAACTTTGATGCATTGAACTCCGATATCGAATGTGTCAATGCTTTCGCTGTGAGTTCGGCCGAGGTTACAAATTCCACTCCCTACTCGGCAGGTATATTTTGCAGGGTGCAGGGTGCAGGTTGCAGGTTGAAATTTAATTATAACTGAAAAACCTGGCACTAAAAATAATTAATAACCTATATACTCGTCAGGGGTTCTTACATAAAGTAGTTCGCCTCTTTCACGTAGTGAAAACACGCTGTTATTAATATTTAGGCCTTCTTTAGCAATCTTCTAACTTGTTACGCCGTGTACAGAAACCAGAGACTTCGTACGCTTCCCAACATGTTTGTGATCGCACTTGGTTTGGGCGATGTTCTCATGTCCATCGAAAACACGATCGATCCGCTATAAGTATTTATCGATCGACACGCAGAGACTGGTGAAATCTCTTCAAAGCCATCTGGATGGCCGCTCCACAGATGTCTCCATCGATTCCAGATTTGGCTCGAGTCTTCCCTCAACAACAGAAGATTGCCATCACAAATGAAGCAAATAAATAAACAAATGAAATAATATAAGATTTTAACCGACGGAATATACTAGCGCAAGCTCAGTGTGCTTTCATTTTGGTACTCACAGGGAAGAAACCAAATTCAGCAGATATTTCAGATGATATTTCAGGTATTTCTTCAAAAACAATAATTAATTGCAGGCTTAAAATCATTGAAATGTACTCTCGTCCCATCGCTTCGGCCGGTTTGGCACTTAGTGGAACCCACCTTTCTGAGCGACTGTAAACAGTATCATGTAACAGTCACGGTAATTCTACCAACTGTACGTTCTTTCAAGTGCCAGCGGTTTTCCAGTTATAATTACATTTCAACCTGGAACCTGCACCCTGCACCCTGCAAAATATACCTGCCGCTCCCTACTGGGCTTAGTAGGTGAGCTCAGTGGAGACAAACTTTAACTGTCCTGCCCCTCCCTCCAATCATTTTTCTGGAATCTGCAAAAAATCTAGCAGACACGTGACCAGCCGCAACCAGGGTACTTTCTCGAGGGAGGAAGAGAGAGGACCCTGGGAACGAGGTTGAAACCAACTTTGAGAAATTGAACATTACGTCGTGGTGAACATATTTACGTCATCAGCAATAACAATGTTCATTGCTAAACACGGATATTGACACGTAACAATTCTTATTACATGGCAAGCTCCGCGAGCGGGCAAGATGAATCAAATCCTGCGCTGTGATTGGCTACCCGAGCGGGCAAGATGGAGCTATCTTGCCCGCTCGGGACTACCTGCCGTGTCCCGCAAGAAAAATTTCCCGAAAGCCATGTAATAAATCCTTTATTGACCAAGCTTGTTCGGTCAAGATGGCTGGATATTGGCCTCGTTCTTTTTTTGCGAGTTTATGGACCTCGACTCCGTCTCGGTCCATAAACTCGCAAAAAAAGAACTTGGCCAATATCCAGCCATCTTGACCTCACACTTGGTCAATAACCCATATATGTTGAATTATCAACTTGAAAGTCGAATGCTCAAGTTGAATTTTGGCGGGATTGGTGCGCCTTTGGGGACTCAACATTCGACTTGGAGATTCAAACTTCATCTTTCGCTGACAGCCCATGTGTCAAGATCATTGTTGACATGTTAACATGAATGTTGATGGATGAAGTTGAACGTTGAACTGTCACTTTGAAAGTTGATGTTTAAAGTTTCAATGATTGCGATATAAAGTACAAAGTTGAAGAGTGAAATATGATGTTGATGTTTGCCAAGTTAATTGTTAGACTGTCAAGCTGAATGTTGTGATGAACTTTGATTTTTTGCGGGGATGGAACTCCATAGGATTCACTCTATTACGATCCATCCATTCCTCTCTTTTTAGTTGTAATTCTCAAACATCTAGCATTAGCAATTTTAAGATGAAGCGTTAAACCTACCTGCCCACGATTGCTCTGTATAGCCTCCAAATGTGCAGTTTCCACTCTTCACCACTGTCAACGTTGGTCCCCTGTTGTCACACCGAGCGTGAAAGTCGCTAGCAGCCCAGCCATTCCGCGAAGCACGATATAACAAGCAAGGGAACAAGTTAGCTTCTTTTGGGGCCCAGGTGTCCCCCAGCCAGTTCATCAAGATTTGGCATTGATCTGATGTCAGAACTGATGAATCTTTAAAGGATCCTGCTCTCAGGTCATTAATTATTCCTTCAACTTGATAAAATTCGGCCTCAGCGAGAAGCTCCCTACAAACAGTCTTGTCTTGAGGCACAATAAGCTGCCCTGTGCGAAGATAATTCAAGATATACCGGAAGTGAGTTCCGTCGCGATCAATGAAGTAAGATCCATCCTCGCCTGGCTTTGTGTCAAATCTTCCTGAAAACATGGCGTGCAACATCGAACCTGGGATAAACACGATAACAGAAACTACACTCAGTCGGATAATCGATCGTATTTCATTGCAGAATAAAGATTATTATTTCAAAACATACCTGGATCTTTATTCACGGTTTCCAGACTGGTTGAGAAAAGGTGGCCGCCGACATTGAGTTTCACCAATTTCGAGAAGTGAACATGCTCTAGCTTCTTTGCGACCTCATCAAAAGCATCTCTTTCTTTGCGAACTTTGGTTGTCTCGTGCTTTAATATCTCGAAGACTTCTTTGATGTAATTATTGACTTTCACAAAAGCTTCTTCGCCGGGTGGACTGCCTGCTTCCTCTAAGTCACGCGATGAAGACATCTTCTTAGAAAGAAGAATAGCGAGCTACTTGAGCTGTGGTCTTTGTATTCGACTCCGAAAGTGAATATATTCATGGCTATTTGCCCCGTTACATGTCACGCGAAAAAACCACGTGACAGCAACTTCATCAGATTCATGTGTGTTACGCGGAGCGAGTAAAGAAGTAACGAGTAACTAAACAACGAGAAACCGAGTAACGGGAAAAATTTTCAAAGGGTAAAAAATCATAAAATCTTTTTAAAATACGCAGAATCGATTATAAACGTTTTTTCACATGTAAGTCTTGATGTATAAATAGTAACTACAAAATCGATTCACAAAGCGAGAAACCAGAAACTGCAAGGGACCGCATACGGATAAACGCTGCTTTATCGGTTCTTGTCATACTTCCTTCACGTAGTGTCAGCCTTGCAGTCTATTGTTTGTCTTTACGCAAAGCAAGCCTTACGAGTCATGGTTTTTCTGCGATGCTATTGATGGGTCTTTTATAAACCTATAACTCAGAAATAAAAGTAAAATAAAATCACTGTGGCCAAATAACCGGCAAACGGTCTAGGTCGTCAAAACACTAAATGACCGATCGGTGATCCTAATTTCCAAGTTAATTAGAAATGAATAAATTACTTCTAGAAAATAAAAAAGAACTTATATAGCCAATCCAAACTATGATGTATGTCGATAAAGAAGTACTATGCGATTCACATGAGTCCAAGGTCTCAGTAACGCTGAGCATAGATTATGAAGCCATGAGTTGTGACACTTAAAAAAGTTCTACATGGTGCACTCCTCAAGGTTTCCAAAACATGACCGGCAGTCCGAATCAGATTCTGCTTTCAGCGAAAGGTGAAATGATTTAATTCACAAAACCATAACCTTGGAAACAGCCGAAAAGACTTCTTTCTTCACTTTTCTCGTTATTATCGTAAGTTAATGTCTTCTCTGAAGACAGAATTATGTTATTCCACCATTGCGAACGTCAGGTGCAGTGATAGATTTCCTCTCCACGATCTAAAAAGGATGATATGTATAGTATAAAATTTCACGTTTCGAAAACTTTCCACGGTGACCCACCACAATAGTCTTGGGCATTGGCCACTTTAACATTTAGAGTTTTAGACCTTAGCCCCTTTGCGTATATATAGTTTTGAAAACATTGTCGTAACAAAGAACAAAATTATTTACTATTCGGGTCCTTCTTTCGGCGCGGTACCATAGTAAACCAATCACCAAGTGAACTAACAAGTCGCGAAAGACAAGCAATCGGAAATGGCTGCGCACCATGCATAATAATTCTTTGCACATTTCTTCGCCGTTCTCTGCGAAACAAACAACGTAAAATGACCAGCTTCTGCGTTGTCTAGAGGATGTTAACCACGACGCTTTTTTTTGTGTGTGTGTGTGGGAGGAGGTGGTGGGAGGTAATTTTTTTAATTTTCATTTCGAATTTAGCGCTTCGTTCGATATTGAGTAAATGACTTAAGAGTGTCGTCGATTCGAAGGTAAAATATACATATTCACTTATTGCTTGGCTTCGTCAATATATATAGTTTCGTTGTAGTCGTTAGGAACCTTACACAAAACACGACGGCAACGGCAACGAAAATAAACGTCGCCAAACAAAAGGCTTGTTGAACGCAGCAATTATTCTACTCTTTTTCAGCTAACTTGTCGATGAATGTTTCAGGCTTTGGGTATTTGTTTGATGCCATTATGCAGCGATAACTGAAAAAGATTGGTATATAGTATTGATCCATCAAAAAATATCCTGGAAAAATTGCTAGCAACTGTTCCCAGCCACCGTAGCTAGTTAATTAACTGGAGTTGGTATTAGCTAGTCTACAATAATAGGAAACGCTGCCGAACGTGGCTTCACAGACGTTTATTTTAATCAAGAGATAATACATAACACTTCATTCTCTTTCATGTACATCGACTTCAAAAATAAGAGCTACGACGGTTACTGATCAACTGCTTAAAAAAAATTTACGAAGATTTTAATCCGTCTCAGTCAGAAAGTACTAAAGATTTTCATTACAGGTACTATGGGTACTATTCAAATCCAAAAACTTCCATCTCACTGACAGTAAATAATTCGCTTCCTGTTAAAAATGTGGTAGCATCCTGACCGGTCGGACACTGATAACTCCCATTCAAACGTACAGAGCATGGAGAGGAATGTGGTAAACTAGAAATTTTGAGATCATGATGATATTCAGATGTTGAATACTGCGTACAATTATAGGTAAAAGCAAATGTAGGAAAAGGGTTATCACGCGAACGTCCAAATGCTGGGCCACAGCTAGAGTCACAATAGATAGCATTTCCTTCTCGTCCAGCTATCAAAGGCATCTTTGTTGGTGGCAGACCGCTTGGGTTGACAAGGCTGAACAGGAATGAGCCTGGTGCTTCTCTGTAATCGCCTTCAGAAGCTAATAAAGAGAGAAATTTCTGTTCAATCATACCACTTACAAGAAAAACATCAACTGCAGAGCCATACTTTCAAAAACACCACAAGCGGTAAAAGGACATGGCAGAGAACTCAAGGAGCTCTTGTCGAATTCCTAAAAACATAATAGCAGCATTTCAAGTAATGCATAATGCAAACCCATGAAAATGGCAGGTCAGTTTTTTAAGGGTCCCAGGATCTATTAATTGTTACCAATCAGATGGCTGAATCAAATACCTTACCCTTGCCGTGAAGTGGTTGTGCCTAGTTCCTGTACCGCAAGATTGGAGGAATCTCTGTCTCAGGTTGGAGAATGTTAGGTATGTTCCTCTCCGTGTAGAACAGAAAGAGGCGATAAGGAACATTTTTGTCGTAAAGAAAGACACTCTAATTATTTTACCGACAGGCTTTGGCATCCATTTTTCAGTTATTGCCCTTTGTTTTTGACTCCTGGCTTGGAGCAACTGAATCGTTTATTTTGACCAAAATAAACGATTCGGGCATTTAAAAATGCCTTTCTGCGACTTGCGCGACTTCCGTTCAAGATTTCTTTGTTTTCAAACAGCCGATCAAAAAATTCGAATTAGTTCGAAAATACTTTGTCCCCAGAGCCCTTTGTTTCTCTAAGAGAAGCGAAAAGGGCCATGGGGACGAAAATGGGCGAACCTCACCCTTAAAGGGAACCCCGCAATAACTGCAGTTTATAACCGGTTTAAAATGTTCAATCATTGTCTTGTTCAATAAACTATGAATCCAACTTCAACTCAACTGTTTTCAGCTTCCATGTCTGCTCTATCTTTCGATCTAGTAAACTGTACAGCTTAAATATTCATGAGCCCTTTGCTTTTTTCAAAGTTTTAGACCGCTAACACTGTCTGCCAAAAGGCCAACGAATCAGTTTAAGACAACACCATTACAAATTCCTACCCACAGTAAAAATACCATGTGCTGTACATAGCTGTTTTGAGAATGGTTGTCCAGTAACACAAAGAGCCCTTTCATTCGGCGCTAAAATGTAGGAAAATCAGCTAATTTGACGACACAATTGCTTCATTTTTTCTCCAACAGTTTCGGAAAAAATTGGCTGGAAGCAGATCACAGTCAGCAGATTCAGTACTCGAAGAACGTTAAAGCAGGACCTACTTTCCCATGCTTGCTCCGTATAGCCTCCAAATATGTAATTTCCACTCTTGATCACTGTCACAGTCGGTCCTTTCCCGTCACAACAGGAGTGAAAGCTGGAGGCAGCCCAGCCATTCCACGAAGCGCGATATAACAAGCAAGGGAACAGGTTGGCCACCTTTAGCGCGCTAGTGCCCTTCAACCAGCTCATCAAGATTTGGCATTGATTTGGTGACAGGATTAATGACTCTTTGAAGGATCCTGCTCTCAGGTTATTAATTATTCCTTCAACTCGATAAAATTCGGCCTCAGTCAGAAGTTCTCTTCGAACCATCTCGTCTTTAGGCACAAGGAGCTGCCCAGTGCGAAGATAATTCAGGATATACCGGAAGTGAGTTCCATCACGATCAATGAAGTAAGATCCATCCTCGCTTGGCTTTGTGTCAAATCTTCCCGAAAACATGGCGTGCAACATCGAACCTGGTATAAACACGGAAATATAAGCTGTGCTCAGTCAGAAAATCGCTAGTATTTTTTTAAAGTAGATATGAGAATAAAGATTGATTTCAAAATCAAAACATACCCGGATCCTTAGTCAGGGTTTCCAGACTGGTTGAGAAATGGTGGCCGCCGATATTGAGTTTCACTATTTTCGAATGAGAAGTGAACGTGTTCGAGTCTCTGAGCAACTCCGGATGTGCAACCTCATCCAAAGCCATTTCCCCGCGAACTTCCTTCGTCTGGTCTTTCAAAAAGTGAATATCGAAGACCTCTTTGATGAAGTTGCTGACTCTCGAGAGAGCTTCCTTGCCGAGCAGACTGCCTTATTTTCTTCTTCGGAACAAGAATGACGAGCTACTCCAGCCGTTCTGCCTGACTGCCCGGAACTTTGATTCTCAGAATTATCAATTAATTATCGGAAACGATACATATTAATGTTTTTTCACTGTGGTAAACTAATTAAAGTAATGCCACGCATGAGCTGCTCAACAGTTTTTTCTAACTTACAGTCACACTTTTGACACTTTTTATTTACCTCGGTTAACTTTTCTTGCAAAAAATTTACTTCAGTGCATCCTAGACTTGCGTTAGTCTACAAGTACAATACTTCAAATATGCAAATACAATACTTACAGTTAGAATATTCAAAATCACTAGCTATTTATTATCCGAGAGTGAGGTCTTTACGGGAAAATCTCAAACCGAGACCTTGCCGTATTGACCGAGCGATAGCGAGGTTAATACGGCAAGGCCGAGGTTTGTACTCCTGGAAGATCTTAGCATGAAGGATGGGTAGGCTCGATTACCAGTCGCTGTTCGGGGAGAGAGCCCGCGCTCCTCCCAGGAACGTAGACCGGACTCGAGAGAGCGGCGGAAATCGAGCCCAGTGGAAAGGGAGTCAGACGAAACAGCACTCTAGCTCTCCAGACTGGAGGTTGGGCTTGGGACTAGCAACCCCATCCCGAGAAACACAGCGGAACGGAAGTAAGGAAATTTACAACCGACGATTCAAGGAGAGACATAGACCAGATACCTGCGTGTATGACGGATGTAAATGAAAGCCAGCCGACTATTCCGAACCCGATATCCAATTTCCTTACACCAAAGAAGCCACCTGTGTTGAATTTTGGTATGTGCGTGCGCCATACCACACTGAGAAGTTGCACAGGCTATCATAGAGATGCACAACTACAAAACGCGCCTGTTGGGAGATCAGGAAACACGTTGGACAAGGTCCGTGGAAGCGGCTGTTATATTATTAGATGACTTCAAAGCAAAAGACGAAATGACTACGAAAACAGAGGGAATATTCTGGGAAGACTTAGGGCTGGAGCGATAAATGACAATGGTGAAAGGCTATGCGACTTCGATTCTGCGAATCAAATTGTCGTAAAGTGGGTACTCTAGCTACTACATTTACTTTCGTCGTGTCCCCGTTGGACACCTAAGGCCAGCGAAAAACCAACTACCGATAGGACATCTAAGAGTCAGATTGACCACATCATCATTAATAGCGATGATCTGAACGATGTCCGGGTCAGAAGAGAAGCTGATGTCGGAAGCGATCATCATCTCCTCGTGGCCAAAATGACATGGAAACTCGGGAAGGTTAGACACAGTGCCTGCAGAAAGAAACGCCCTTTGACACTACGGACTTGGGCAACCTTGAGAGTGCAAAAGAAGTGTGCGATTTAAACACGTGAACCTGGTGAATCAGGTGAACTAAGCGAACCAGATAAACCAACCGGGGGAAATGCCTGGAAGCAGAATGTGGAGTACTAGATCAACCAAGAAAGCCAAAAGAACCAGGACGATCAAGAGAACGAGGAGAATCACATGAACCAAGTGAACCAACTGAACTAGGCGAAGCAAGTGTACCCGGCGAGTGAACAATGTCAGCCAGGTGAACCAAGTGAACGGCGAGAACCAAGGAAAGAAGATCAGACAGGTGAACCAAGTGGATCAAGTGAACCAAGTGAATCAAATGAACCAAGTGAATGGAGACAACCAAGTGAAGAAAGTAAGGCAGGTGAACCAAGTAAATATTCCCCAGCTAAAACTAGGGAATATCCGAGGATATCCGGGGATATTCCTCAGTTTTTAAATCCGCGCGTGTTGCGAAAAATATTTAAAGGATAATAAACACAGTAGCCTCCATTTGGCATGAAAACGTTCTCGCATATTTGTCCTTGGACATTATTTGTTCCTCAAAGCAAAAGTGTTCGCTTCTCGGAACAGGTTATGTCTGCGGACAAATATCTGAGCAAATTTTCGCGCCAAATGGAGACTATTGTTTATTTAGCCATTGCCACGTGACCTAAACTTCAGCTATATAACAATCATTATCATATAGAGTTTATTGGACCTCATTAGTATACCAAAAACGTATACGTGCAATACCCAATCAAGCATTTTCATACTGCATTTTAAATTACGAACAATATTGGATTACGGGTATTTACCTATTTAGCCCAACTAATGTTTGATTAAAAAGTTTGATCATTAATTTGACGCGATCGAGCTTAAACCCGTTTCAACTTAAAACATGAAAGAATATTAACAACTATTACAGTCCAACATAGCCAAAAGATTTTAACGAGTTCCGTATTGGATTTCCATTAAACTGAAAACATCCAAGAGGCTTCAATGACTTTTACTTTTGTAAGGACAGCTACAATCAACTGCTGAGCTGTTTTAAGATTAAAATAAGATGTAATCGTACTTCTTCGTAGTCAGAAAGTAACCATCTCAACACTCCTCAAACCCAAAGACTTCCATTTCACTGACAGTAAAGTATTGATTTCCTGCTAAAAATGTGGTAGCATCCTGACCGGCCGGACACTGGTAGGTGGCATTCAGGGTAGTTGAGCAGTTGTTGAAATTCGGTGAAGTGGGAATATAAAGATCGTGGCCACTTCCAAATACTGGTCCTTTTTCTCTATCCCAATAGATAGCACATCCTTCTTGTCCAGCTTTCAAAGGCATCTTTGTTGGTGGCAGACCGCTTGGGTTGACAAGACTGAACAGGAACGAATTCGATGCTTTTCTCCACTCTCCAGAACCTAATTAAGGAGGAAAACATTGTGGTCGATCGCTTAGTTACAGAGGCGAACCCAAATCACTAAAAGAGTCATGAGATTGGCATATTGTTGCATACAATGGAACCCCTTCCTTTGGGGCACCTCTATTCAAGGGAAACATCCATTCTGGGGACACAAACTTTGGTCCCGAAAATATGTTCATACAGTCTTTGTACCCGTTGCCCATTGAAGGGATGCCTCAGTCTATTCGGGGTAGGGAAACACTTCTTCCGGGATCCAAAGCTCTTTCTTAAACTCCATTATGATCCGGGGGGGGTACTTTGGGAATTTCTGGGTGGGGATGTGCCGCTGGGACCCTGGAACCCTTAGGCTATACTAGAGCTAGTTCAGCTGAATTTTGCTAACCTATACTACAGCAAACTCCCAAAATCCTCCCATCTATCGACACTGTTGAGGCTGATTTGCGTAAATTTAAACTTGCCAATTAATTGTTTTTTACATTTTTGAGTGGCAATCCCTGGTTTCCTTACTCTAGATAAAATCTTCAACCAACCAGTCAGTTTTGTGGAAAATGATACCCTATTCTAGACCCAAACGCTCTGATTTATATACCCTATCCTAGAGTAAACTGCTTGAAAACCATACCCTTCACAGCGGCACATACCTATATAGCCCATATATGGCAGTGCCCCCCCCCCCCCCCCCACGGGATTATGATGAAGGGAACACTGTAACCAACTATATCACCTCCTGCCTGGTTTTCTCATGGACACGCGCTTAACTTGTAAGCTAGGTAAGACGTACCTCCCCACGATCGCACGGTACAGCCTCCAAATATGTAATGTCCACTCTTGATCACTGTCACCGTTGCTCCCTTGTTGTCACAACAGTCGTGAAAGAAGGACGCATCCCAGCCATTCCACGAAGCGCGATATAGGAAGCAAGGGAACAAGTTGCCCTTGCTTTGGTTCCAGGAGTCCCTCAACCAGGTTATTAAGGTTTTGCATTGATCTGATGACAGAATGGAAGATTCTTGCAAGGATCCTGCTCTCAGGTCATATATTATTTCTTCAACTTGATAAAATTCGGCCTCGGCCAGTATCTCTCTACAAACAGTCCTGTCTTGAGGCACAATAAGTTGCCCTGTGCGAAGATAATTCAGGATATACCGGAAGTGAGTTCCGTCACGATCAATAAAGTAAGATCCATCTTCGCTTGGCTTTGTGTCCAATCTTCCCGAAAACATGGCGTGTAACATCGAATCTGAGATAAACACATTATCAGAAACTGTTTTTTTTATAAAGTATTTCAAAATTTCGAGATTTCAGAATAACAAATCAATTTCAAGACATACCTGGATCTTTAGTCAGGGTTTCCAGACTGGTTGAGAAGAGGTGGCCGCCGACATTAAGTTTCACCATTCCTGGGAAGTGAACGTGCTCGAGCTTCTTTGCACCCTCATCAAAAGCATTCTTTTCCTTGCGAACTTTGTTCGTCTCGTTCGTTAAGATGTCGAAGACTTCTTTGATGTGTTTATTGACTTTATCGAGAGCTTCATCGCCGGGCGGACTGCTTTCTTTGTCCAAATTACGCGATGCAGACATCTTCGGTATAGAATGACGAACTACTCGAACTTTTCTGTCTGAATTGTCTGAACTTTGATTCTCTGAATTTTCGATTAGTTTCGAAAATCTATTAATATTTTATTAGTACATGTAACACAACACTCGTCACGTAACAGATCACGCGCAATTACAACGTGACAGTAACCTCCATCAGATCCTCCTTTTCGACGTTCTTGACTATTTTTACGATTACGTAAAAACACACGAAAATTAAACAACAAATAACGCGCAAGTGGATTTGACTACAAATTATATATATATTTTTTTATTCTCTTTGCATTATTGTAAATATATTTATAAAATATCAATCTATAAGGCAAGGAAGCCCAGGGAAGCAAATAAACCTTATGTCTGTAAAGGATACCTAGGACTTAATTAACAATAAGTATAAATGCTGTCATCGGCAAGACAATTTACCTAAATATACAAATACATATATCTTCTGTAACGCACAAAATGGTCAAAATTTAGGTTTCCGAAAATAGTTAAGCAAAGTTAAACGCGCAAATGCGCAGAAGACTGGGGAAGGAAGAAGAAAAATAACGAAAAAAGCACAAACAAGCAAAGACAGTAAAAATACTTACACCAAGAAAGATGACAAAAGTTTATCGAAAGGTTTGGACAGCAGGAAAATAACAATTAATTTCAAATAAATGACGACAATTTCAAAATTCACAAACATGTTTTGACAGAAACATCTGCCTTCATCGGTGTGTTACGATATGTGAAGAGAATAGAAACATGTTTGTGAATTTTAAATTGCCGTTATTTATTTGAAAGTAAAACATAGAAAAGGCGTGTTTTATTGTTTTTCGCTACATTACCTCTATATCATAGAGTAAATGAAGAAGCCTAAGCCGTGTATTGCACTGTGATAAAACACTCCGGACATTTGAGAACACTCGAGAAATGTAGGAAACACTCGCCTGCGACTCGTGTTTTCTACTGACAGTTAGCTACATTTCCCTCGTGTTCTCAAATGCCCATCGTGTTTTATCACGGTGTAATACACAGCTTAGGCTTCTTTGTTGTTAAAAGTAGCACTTCATCGCTTTCCCGTGTAACGACTTAGACAATGAGTTACCGATAACAAAACTGAGATGTAACCTATGTCAGTCAGATAGTAATAATATAAAGCTTTCAGTACCTCTCAAACCCAAACACTTCCATTTCACTGACAGTAAAGTTCTTATCTCACTGACGCCCGATTAGAGGTTTTTTGGGATATGGGATGTTTTGGTAAAAAATTACAGGGAGATATTGGGCGGGGGCGGAGGGGAATTAACGGGATACGAGATATTGGGGGGCGAGTGGGGAATTAATGGGACACGGGATATTTAAATTGAGAGATTCCGGGATTATCATTTTTTAAAAGAATAAAATAGGTTCATTGATCAATATGGAAGGCGCAAAAAGTGAAAAAAAAAAAAGTACTTGCAAATGCGATTATTTGTATTTTTCCATCAAATATTGACAATATATCAACAATAGCCTCCATTTGGCGCGGAAATATGATCGGATGTTTGTCCCCGGACATTATCTGTTTTGAGAAGCGAACAGTTAACCAAGAGCGAGGAAAACTGTGAACTTCAAGGAACAGATAATGTCCAAGGACAAGTATCCGAGCATATTTTCGCACCAAACGGAGGCTATTGTGTTTATCCTTCAAATGTTTTTCGCAACACGCGGGGTTTGAAAGTTGTGGAATATAACTCGGATATTCCGTGATGCGTTTAGACCAATCGCGCGCTAGCGCAAACACTTCATGGATTATAGCTACCAATATCGGCCGTCCCAGAAACCCCTCTCCCACTCCCTCGGGGTTCTTTCCATTTGCCGCCACTTTTGTGCGACCTCGCGCTGTCGCTGGGCTCGCGCGAGTGTTTTTTTTTTTTTTTTTTTTTTACTTTTTCATTGTTTCGATCATGGCGGCTTTGAAAGTTAAGGGGCTAGAAGGGTTTTAGGGATTCGGGATATATTGGACCTTAAATTGATTGTTTTACCATCTCAACACTCAGTTTTGTCCATGTGAAATAAAAAATATACATGTGCAACCTCTGAGAAATAAAGACCTATTAAGAACCTTATCAGCCTGAATTGTGAAAAACCACCCTAAAATGTAAGAACCTGTTCAGCCTGACCTTGAAAATTCTAGGCTCTCATATGCGGATTTTTACTGTATGTGATATTAAGATCAGATAAAACAAGATATTGAGTTGAAAAAGCGTTAATTTTTGCAACTGGAATTAACGGCATCCGGGATGTTTAGACTACAAATTAACGGGATGTGGGATACTCAGAGACCTCCCCCAGCCCTCCCCCCACCCTTCCAAATTAGTAGGGTCTAACCGTATTTCAAACTTATTTCTGTCGCTCACGGTTTAACAAGTTTTACCGTTTGTAACTCTATTGAGCTGTAGCGGTGCCGTGTGAACAGAGACGGCAAATGTCTAGGAAAAAAACTTAAAAAGTTTAATCTTCAGAATTTTCAACTGCTAGCAAGGTCTTCACAAACTAATCACTGTTAAAATACACGGGAAAAGTGATTGGAAAATAAGCTTTGTCTTGAATGAAAAACTGTAAAACGTTGGAATCTTTGGTTGTTGATGTATGATAAAAGTTCCACTGCAAGATGAATCTTTAAACGAAGACGAGTTTCCTCTGTATGTCGCCTCCCACTCTACTGCATGCTATCAGGAATTGCTCTTAAGGTGGCCATTCAACTCTAAAAGATAGAAGACATAGAAAAGTTAAATTACTGAACAAGGATGTGACGAAAACACTATCAATGATACGAATAATTGATTGTCAGTGGCATATACTCGTCCACACTACGCCGGAGGAATTTGAAAACAGAGGTTTCACTCTGGAAACTCATCAGACAAATGCTTTCCGTCCACACTACGCCGGACGCATTATAAAACGCAACAATCACCGGTCATTTTGGATTTGTGTTTGAGGAAAACTCGGTCAGGGAAATCACATGATTATCGTGACATCATCGTTTTCGAAAAGCTGCGTTTTCAAAATGTTTTCCGTCCACACGAACGCGAAAAGACGGCGTTTTCAAATTCCTCCAGTTTGAAGAGCTTTTTCGAAAAGCTCCCTTTTCGTGACGGATTAGTGTGAACAGTATGCCAAGCCATAGAAATAAAGCTACGTTTTCAAATTTCTTCGGCATAGTGTGGCGTAGTGTGGACGGGAGAAAACCCTGTCCGTAACCTTTTGGGTCCTGCAGAATGTAGTCCAAGTGCAGTGCTCAATTATACTCTTAATTGCCATTATAGCTTATTATAGTGACAGGAAATGAAAGGCAAATTGCATATTGTAGGTCTACTTACCGATGGTACAACGTACAAGACCGAGTTAGATTTTATTCTCTGACGTAGTGTCTTCGCTGTCCATTTTGTGCCTTTAAAGAAATCCAATTTGCCTGAAGAGTCCGCCGCAGCGAGACGAATTCTGAAAGGAAAGTTAAATCATGTCAATCATTGTTTCGTGATTGTTGAGGTTTTTGAACGTCTTTTTCAGTTTCAGTTTTAGGCAATCGAATTGCTTAAAAAAGCGTACACAATCACCAACCAATCAGATTGAATATACTATTTTATCAACTAATCAGAAGAGAAACCCAACCAAGCCGTAACTTGGTTTACCCCGCGCTTGACGCGAGCTACACGATTTTGCCTCGAGCTCAGATTGGTTCATAGCGCTACACGTCAGACATGTTTCTTGATAGGGCAGATACATAGGGTGCTTCCCATTATGCCAAACCGACCGGTCAGAGATCAGTGGGAATACCCGAGTAAGATGGAACGACATTTTCCGATTAAACCGGGCCAACAAATAGGAATGACTCTTGCCATTTTTTATTCCTTTTCCGAATTCCCTAATTAGGGCAAAGAACCGGTTTGTCAAAAATGGAACGGCGAATTTCGGTCGGAATAATCCGAACAATCCGACCGAAGTAAGTGGACCACCTCCAGAGGTGATCCCGAATATTCCGGTCGGAAGAAACCGAAACGGACCTTTCTATTTAAATTCCGACCAAAATTTCTGGAATCTTTGGCATAATAAAACGTTCATTAGTAAACGGTTGTTTGTTAGTTCGCCGTAATGTTATACCAGTCATGTTGTGCGACAGAAACGCAAATTAAAAATAAAAATTGTTACCTTTTCTTTCCAAGAGAGCTTAGAACCGTCCGCACTTCTTTAAGGACGTCTGCGGCAGTCATATCATTTTCTAAATGGAGTGTCCCTCGGTTTACCGCAGAACTTGTTTTAAGTTTTAACAATTCACTCTGAGGCGGTAAACGTGTTGAGCCTGATGGAAGTAGTAGCAATTTCCTCTTGGCATTGTGGCTTTGATACGAAGACTCTTTCTCCTTCTTAACAGAAAGTAAGGAGTTTTGTGATGTGTTTAGTGAAACATCTACCGTGACGCCGTTTTCATGAGAATGAAAGTTTAAGTCACCCAGCGCAATGCTTGACAACATTAGCAGAGAATTTGTCTTGGAGGTCGATACATCTGAAATCACAAATTAAAGTAAAGCTCATTCACAGGGGAAACAGCCCACACAACTAACATTTTATAAATAAGGTTTCCTTAACAAGAAGCTTCAAGAGGTATTGTTACGCCCCCCCACTGGATGGCATTATCGTCCATTGCAGGTCCCCCCCCCCCCCTCGAACCTCTTAGTCAGGTCTCCCCGTTTAGACTCCAACGTGAGAGAGCTCTAGACACAAGAGGATAACAAAGATAGAGCGATTAAATCCACGTGGTATCCACTGCACCGTGCTACCTGACTCCTCCTATTCAGCACTGTCCGAAAAAAAACATATAGTTTTCCTCCCTTATGTCAGAATAAACCAGTTTGGAAGGCCGTTGATTAATGGTCAGCGTTTCCTCAAAATCGGCAAACCAACCGAATGAGATGGCACTTGAAGATGGACCATTTGACCTTTGAGGGGTGGGAGGGTGTGGGAGATTTGGTAGTTGTAGAGGTATAATTTTTTTTAACCCTTTCATGCACGAGAAGTTTTTTTTTTTCTGTGGATGGGAGTGTACGCATGATATCATTTTCTCAGTGTAACAGGCCTCTTTCGGCTCATTGAACGTGCATGAAATTTTTTCAGCAGTGGTCGTGTGCATTAATCGTTTTTGGAACAAGTATGCTTGCAGGATATTCTTTTTCAAAATCGCCCCCGCCACAACTCCTCAAAAGTCAAATGGTCCACCCTTTAAGTACCATTTACAATTTGACTCCCTCTCATTGTATTCAATTGCCGACAAACTGCGGAATTCAGTAGATGGTATGGAATTTTCAGCTACTCTTTTCCACACTACCTCTAAAGGCAATTTACAAATTATTATTTCTCAACAGATTTTTCTAGCAAATTAATGTTCCACTTGACTTTTAACCGAAATTTCCGGATTTTTTGACTGAATGGTAAGTATCCATAGACTCTCTAACCAGCAAAAACAAGTTGAATATTTTTCTCACCAGAACAGTCTGTTCCAATAGCACGTGTATTTCCACTGGCTGTTTTCTTGGTGGATTTCAGCTTCCCTTTACCTGGTTTCTTTGGTTTGGTTTTTACTTCTTTTTTCTTGAGAGCTGGCAACAAAAAAAATATATAATGAGCTCTGGCTATTTATGTCCACTACTAATTGCAGCTAAGGGGTAGACCATTTGATTTCTGAGGGGGGGGGGGGGGGGCAGGGTATTTTGACAATAAATATCCTGCAAGCAAACTTGTACCCAAAAAAATAATGCACATGATCACTGCCTAAAAAGAGTTTCACTAATGCTCCGTAAGCTGAAAATATCAAGTTACACAGAGAAAAAAAATGTCATGTATACACATGTCCCTATTGCAAGAAAGGGTTAAATGAAATTGTGCCTGTACCAAATCACCCAGGTAGGGGTTATCAGCTGAAGCCGAAGGCTGAGGCTGATAACCCTTACCAAAATGTCATGTTTTTACTTCTTCACTGATGGCAAGCAACACAAAGCGTGCGAACTTGACATGATTACCCTTAGAAATCATGCACTGCAGTCATACATGACATGATTACCCGTGACCTTGAGTTTCCTTGACATGATTATTGTATAATCTGCAGCTAGATGATGTCACAGGCGCTGATTTCGAAAATTCACTGTATGCTTTCAGCCAATCAGAAAAGAGATAGTGAGTTCAATGTATAATAAAAACAGTAAACGTTCTCTTGGAACCACAAGTATTTGTAAATGTTTTCCCTAGAAGTATATAATATCTTACTTCTCCTGGTTACAATATCACACAGAAATGCGAGAATACATCAGACCATCACATCATGACACATGACCTTGATGTACATGAACCATCAAATTCTCATAATCAATTGTGAAAGAAATGTTAGCTTATTAGTTTGGAGAATTACCATGTTGATCGAGCAAAGAACTAAAGGCTTCACTGAGTGTCTCACCTGGTTTTTTAACAGGTTTTAGTTGTTTTTTCTCTTCAACTTTGACTAGTTTTGCTGCTGCCATCGCCTCTCTCTCTTTTTCTTCAGCAGTAAGCCTGGAATTGAGAGGAAAAAGTTCAAGATCTTATCTAAAATAATAAATTATCCAGACTTGATCAGCAGCAGTTTTATATGAAGTTACATGTAACTGTAATTATGCCAGTCAGACTATTTATTCATGTTGGCTGCTGATAAGTTGGTTTTGATATATCTTGAGTAATTTTGCAGTTTGAAAGCACTTCAGTTGCAAGCTATTCCTGAAAACACCACACAGACAAATTTACAATATTGTTGCCCCCCCCCCCCCCCAGTAAAGTTTGAAAGTTAGATAAAAAACTTTAAACAAAAAAATGCTTTCCATGTCAGTACTTTTGTGGTTAGACCAACTGATGAGTATCTGTGAGGTCATCGGTTCAGATTTTGTCAAAGACTCACTAGTCAGACTTTTTCTTTGTCGCATGCTGACAACATTCTGAAAATTTCATCTTTTATGAGTTATATATTGCTGTTAAATTTCAGGATCACTACCACATGGATAGTGCACTCATTTTTCCAGATCAGGCAATCCAGGTTCAAGCCCTGGCTGGGGACATTGTTGTGCCTCTCTCCACCAAGGTGTATAAATGGGTACCAGCAACCTTAATGCTGGGGGGAAACCCTGCAATGAACTAACATCCCATCCAGGGGGGAGTAGAAATACGCCTAGTCACTGAGCCACTTGGCTCATATGCAGACTTTACCTTACCTACATATAAATCAAAATGCAAATAGAAGTTTCAACTTGCCCAGATACCATTTTTAGGTCTTTGCCCTTGAAACACTGGTTGTAACAACACATATTTGTTTCCAGTAATCTCTAAAGACAGATTTTAATTCATCTGACCACTACAGTAGTTTGTCACCTGTTAGACATATTTGCAAGATAGGAAGTCAGTCCTTGCTGTAAAGTTGATTGCGATGCATGTTCTTTGTTCTTTTCTTCATCCTTGATTGAGTTTATCAAAGCTTTTCCTACTTTGGTTTTGAAAAGGTCCTCTACAAATCCACCAGATTCTTGCTTGGCAGCTATGTACAGCATCAATCTCAAAATGCTAGTCAGTTCAAGACTTGATTCCGGAGGAGGCAACAAGACTGTATCTGTTGAAAAAGCAAAGGTTGACTGGTAAAAAAAAAAAGTTCTGCTCACTTACAAGCTAATAAGTGAACCCTTTCGCAGGTTCAAGAGAGGTGACACATTTGATTGTGTTATCGCAGGCACAGCAGAATGGATGGATGGACGACTTAAAATATAAAAACAAAAAGTTTTTCTTTTCAAGGGTGCTTTGTGTTTCACTCAAAACAAAAGTGATGTAGCCCGGCAAATATTTCCTAGTTCCATGCCCTTGTGGGGGCAAGAAGTGATCACTCAGCCAAAAATGGCCTCATTAATTCATTAAATAGATCAAAATTTTGCCCCCCACAAGGGACTTGCGCTAGCATTAGCAAAATGGTGTATTTAACCTAACATCATAGGTAATCTAATAATAGTTGGACGGTTATTCCACCATGCAGCACCACAGACTACAGAATTCTTGTCCAGCATAACTGGTCAGAGGGGTGCAATTTAGGTTGAGGAATGGTCAACTTCAGGAAAAAGCTTAGTTATTAATAAGCAAAGGCATAAACAGGTCACACGTCTGCCAGCTTGATTCAGCAAGCTTGACTCATTCAATCAAATCATACATGGTCATACATGTACTGAGTGGGTCAGGTCTCCCAAGACAGGAAACAAATTGAACAAATTAAGAGAGATGACTGCTTCTTAATGGCAAATCCTTACCTGGACTTGTTTTTGCTTGACTGTTCAGAGGTGGATCTTTCTTAGTTTCCGCACTAGACAATGCCTTGACAAATCTTCCTCCATAATTTTTACTACAAACAAGCTTCCGAAACCCAGTTGAGATCTCTTCTTTGTATATAAATTTTGTGCTTCCTAGAACTTTGCCATCAGTTGTTTCCAGTTGTGCAACAACGACACCTGGCTTGTCACTTCCTGAGCAGGTCAAACAAAAATAAAACATTTAGCTTCATTTTTTAATATTAGTCCACCGTCACATCATGGATGTATGTATGGATGGACAACTTGATTAATACACGGTACACCTGCAATTAATTCCTCTCCTGAAGCTGATAATTAAAAGGATTTTAGAGAAGGGGGTTTGAGATATGGACCACCAAAGGTGGTCCCCTGTAGGGGGTCCAGGGGCACCCCCCTCAATAAATAACATAACTCATATTACTTACAATGTAACATAAGTTATTACTGACAGTAATGTTGGTCAGCATTGTACATGTACAGCAGGCCAGTATTGTGTGTAGGAACTATCATGGTAACATAGTGCTCTGTAGGGGTTTTATTAACCTTTTCTGCTGGAGGGCAACTGGTTTTCACAGACAGGGAAAACTACTTGATCTGAACTTCTTTGTACGAAATATTTTCCACTAGATGGTCAAACCAGCTGGGCAAAATTGTCCAGGTCACAGCCCATTAATCCAGCCCTTAATGAAACCCTAGCTCTGCATGCATCATGCTAGTTATCACAAGTTTTAAAAATTTTATTGAACAGACATACTTGGTATGTACTCTCCTATTATTGCCTGCTCTTTCCACAATGAAGCAGGAACAACACTTCCACTACCAAATCGGACACAAAAAAGTGAACTCTGGATATCGATGTCTGCAGGTAATGGCTTGTTGAGAAGCAGCACAAATTTATCACCACCCTGGAAAGAAATAAAGAGGTAAATTATATGATCAATAAATTAAGCCTATGGAATCAAGAACCCCTACTAGCATGAGTCTCAAATGGTTGAAGTGAACCACCTCTGAATATTGCGGTTGGAATGAACCGAAACTGACCTTTCCATTTGACTTCCCACTAAAATTTCCAAAATCTCTGGCATAATGCAAAGCACCCAGTCAAACTGTAGCCAAGATTTTCTGGTTCCAATTTGTGACTTTATCTAGAGTGTTGTGTGATTGGGCACTGCTGACTGAAAATGTACAAACTCCGAGGACAAGATTGTTATATTAATTTTGTACCTCACATGGAGATGATCCTGGAATTATTTCACCCACTAATTCGTCAGATTCTGGAAAAGAAGAAAAGTTATCGTAGGTATATGAAAAGTATGCTGTGTGATCTGTATAGGAGCATTTCTTTGGTGAATGGACAAAACAAATATTGTCATTTTGGTCTGCCGAGTGAACCTTCTCAAAAATAATTCTCATGTGAATATAAATGTCAGGACACACAAGCCGACAAGTTGTCACCTCAGGACTCTGTAACAAAGTGTTCTATGTGCATTGTTTCCAGAATAAGGTGCTGTGTCATGAAGTAGGGATGAGTCGCAGTGACAATTCACTTCATGTGACATGGAAAACTTTGGTGAAAATCTGTTTTCCTATCATAGAATTTTCCCCCAGCAACAATTATTACTAATTCAAGGTTTGAATTTCAGCAAACTGTTGTGGGGAAAAAAATTCTGTAGCGGGGATGATTCTTTTCACAAAATTTTCCATGACATGTGCCTGCGTGGTGTAGCAACAACTTGTGGCCTTTTGTATTGATCCTGACCCTAAAATTAACACCTCTAAATGAAACTTTGTTGCCGGAAGTCCTGTTTGATGGATGCTTCCACATTGCAATCACCATTTCTACCACTCTCAGAAAAAAAGGCACATTGTTCTGTTGTAGAATATTAATTTTTCATTTAAACCTCACTCACACTGGAAAAAAACAGAAGGATGATTTTGCACCATCATGAATATACTATAATCATAATATAATAATATTATAATAAAATCTTAGTTGTTGTCAATGTGTACTATGGTTGTTGTAATTTGTATTCACCTGTTTTGATTGGAAATGAATTTGCTAAATGCAGTTCTTCCTCAGATTGGAGGCCCCTCAAATAGTCATCCAGGAGAGAATTGAAATCTATAACCTAAAGACAGAAAAATAATGTGACGTTATGCATATTTTTAACGGTTGTTCCACGCTTCGCATGTTTCTCCGGATTGCTTTCCTGAACAATAATGTGAAAAAAAAAAAAAATTTTAATATCTGTGAGTTAGTAACGCGATCGCGGTGTTTTGGCGGAAAACTCCGGATAACTGAAGAAACTCAACTTTGTTCCGCTCTGTAAGAAGCTTTATGACCGTACGTCACGAGCTGAATCATTCCATACGAAAGCGAGTCGAGTGACAAACATGTTGTGTATAAATACGCTTTGATTATTATAAATTCGCACACCAAAACCACCTCTTTTAACCAGAGAATATAACTAAGATCCGGAAAAAAGGAAGAGAGACAGATTATATGGTGTAAAGAGTACACAAATCCAGCGCTAACTCTATAGAAACGCGACACAAATAAGCTACCTCGAGCATCTTTCTTCCTTTCCACGGCACTTGGCTATTCGATTCCTCGTGTTTTCGTTTACGCGACAAGATTTGCTCATTTGCTGGTTTAGACGTCCTGTCTTCATAATCAAAGATGGTTGGAATCGCATCGTGCTTCAGCGTTGCCTTCTTCGGCCTTGGCAAGCCAAGTGAGTCAAATAGTTTGTAGTTGTGAAGGAAGCAATGAGGTTCAAAATGGGCCGAACACAACCTCGAGTACTTGTTCGGCTCCCAGTTCAACCGACGGACTTTCTCTTTCCAGATCTGACGGTATTTTTCATTAGTAGGAAACTGGAAGAAGCTAAGGGACTTCATCTTTTTGCCATCGTTGTTGCAATTGAACGCAGTACAGTAAACCATGTTTGATTCAGGAAGAAAATTCCTCGCTGCTCCAACAAGTGACTATCGCCGACCACACGAGATGGCACCTGTGACGTCATGCTTGCCTTGTTTTTGTTGAAATGTAAAAGATCCGTTGATTGGCCACTGGTAACCAATCAAAACATTCGATATACTTCGCAAGAAAATTTTGCGCGGCACATTTGAGATGAAAGTGATGCTGTTTAGTTGTTATGTCTTCAACATGAAACGTAAAAATCACACAAAATTGCCGGTGATCTGAAGCCGAGATGAACTATCTTCTATAAAGGTAATGTTATGCTTCTGCGAAGACTGTGATTCAAACTTTGCGCGTAGCTAAACTTCGAAGCTTACATCTACAATAACATCGCTAGATGATGATGGTTTCAAGTTCATTAGTTTAGAGATACGTGCTCACTGTTGATTTCAACGAGTTTCGTGACAAGATTCTTTGATCGGATCTCCTAGTTAATTCGGTTTTTGAACCTGCTTTAAAAGGAAAGCAGTGTTAGTTCTGCGACCTTTGAAATTTGAACATGCTTTACAATGTCGCAAAATAATTTAAATTCATAATTTGAATAATCTTGTTACAGGGATGAAGTGCATGAACAGGCACATGACAGGGCAGCCATCTTCATTTTTTCCTTCCAAACATGATAATGTTGCTGAAGAACAGGGATATTTGAGGTACATGTATCTGATTGCACAGTGAGGGTGCGTTCCTTTGGCGTGATTGGGATCAGGATCAAATATGCAAGATCACTTGGATAGTGATGCATCAAAGAAACCAATCAATTCACTCTGGACAAGGATTCATTAGTTAAATTGATCAGGATCAAAAACCCAAGATCACTTGGGTAGCGATGCATCAAAGGAACCAGTCAATTCACTCTGGATAAGGATTCATTAGTTAAATTGATCAGGATCAAAGACCCAAGATCACTTGGGTAGTGATGCATCAAAGGAACCAATCAATTCACTCTTGACAAGGGTTCATTAGATAAGTTGATGCACTGTGACACAAGTGATCTTGGATCAGTCATTTTGATCTGGATCATGCCAAAGGAATGCATCCTATTTGTACAGGGTAAATTAGATGCAGGAAGTTTTGAGCATACATTGCACCTTTAAATCCTCTCTTGGTAGTATTAATTCACAATCATTAGGCTAAATGAGCAAGTTATTTCAAAACTGTGGCTTATTTTGATAGCACAAAGCTTGTCATTTCATACCAGGAACCAGCTATTTGACGCATAGATGCCTCTCAACAGACAAATAACTGTCAAGTGTGCATTATGCATTTGCCTACAAAACAAACTATGCTCTCCATAGAAGAGTAATGATTCTGATGGGAAGTATTAATCAACCTTTTAGCAAACAATTGCCAATGGTTGAAGTTAGACAACATTACCAAGTTACAAGTAGTAATGAAATCCTTTCAAAGATTACATATAATCACATTGCTCAATTAATTCTAAGTTGAATTGTGATGTAATATTGATCATCAACCCAATTTTAAAATGGTATTTAAAATGCATTTTGGAAGGCAGGTCTCAGAAGCGGAAATTTTAATCATTTTTGTTCTCGTACTTGCATTTTTCAGAATGCAAAGAAATGGTGTTACGCTTGAACCTCTGAATTTCCCTGCAACTCAATCAATATTGTGGTGAGTATAAAACATCTATAAACCTTTGGCATTGCCATATAATAATATTACTGTTTACAGCGTACTGTTTATCTTACAGGAACAGAACAGCTCAAGGAGACACTGAAACACTCCATTTGACAACAAAACGGTCAGTTCTTACCTTAAGCGTTCTTTATCACTGCTACTGGTTGGATTTTTTTTAGATCCATTTCTGAGAGGCTGTGAAGTCTGTCAGTTATATTGTAGCACACAAGACTCCTGATCAAAAAATCTGGTCTTGACCCTGGCTGGGCCTGTGATCTCAAAGTGATCTCACCAAGATCACTTTCAAAATGTCAGGGAGATTATCTTCATCTTACCTGGAATGGTGAATTCTGTTTTGTCTTTGTTTTTGTTTTGTTTCTTTACTCTGAATACATGTATTCCAGTTCTGCCGTGTACATTAATTACACATGTACCTGCATGTAAATTATCATTTAGGCTGCAGCAACTAGAGATAAGTTTAGTACTGATGAGCTAATTCCTAGTTGTATTGACTAACCACCCCCTCCCCTCCCTCCCCCACTTATTTCAGGAATGTGAGGTTGTATATCAATGAGAAGACTTTGCGCTTGGCTCGCAGACATGCCAATCAAAGCAAGTCTTCATTTGAGTGTTTCTTTGTTGGGAGCATCTCCGTAGACTCGCGTGAGTATAAAATAAAATTTTTCCACTGGACTTATGATTTTCTTTAGACAGAGAAGTTCTGTGTGCGTAGGACAGTCAGTTAGACAATAATGATGTTTTGCAACTTCATAAAAATTTTCAGGAGAGGACAGTATTGATGTTACAGTTGACAGATTTGATCCTGGCAGGGAGGTGCTGGTCAATAATGGTATGGTGTTCACATACAAACCACTAAACAAGGCTTGCTTATTTTTAGTTGCTATCACTTTGACTCCCAGGTTTACATGTAAATATTAATGACTAGTATGGTAACTTATTGGCATAAAGTTATTTTTATCATAGTTGCATCAGAATTTATATCTATCCACAAAAAAAAATGTTAGCAGTACATTTAGGATTTTAATTCACAACATTTACTTGTACTGGCACTTGTCTGAACTTTTCTTAAAAGGCAAGCTTAGTAATTATGAGGAGGTACATTTACATGTATGATAAAATCCTTACAGGCTGAGTAAGGTTGGAGTGGAAAAAAATAAATGTGGCTTTCATTTTGTCAATTTTTCATGGACAAAGGCCCTTCACAGGCTAATCAAATAAGCTGCTCTCATTCTGTATTCACAGCTGTACATGTATTTCACTGTCCACCCTACTTTAGACAATTGATATTAAGCAAATGCTGGTTAACCCAATATCAGTCTGTTTATGGTTGCAGACGCAGCAAAAGTCAAAAGGAAGGTACCCACAACTGTAGTACCTGGTGACTACATTGTACCCATAACAGTAAGTTATAAAATAATATCATTTATTGACCACCGTCAATGATCTTCCTCCATTCTGATGTAGCTGGTGTTTCTCATGACTCATCCTTTTTCATAATTACGTAGTACATGTAGTTCTGAGGCCTTATGAGCCACTCTAGATCAAGATGTTAGGTAACATCGAACTTTGTCAAGTTTAATTTTCCAGCTGTTGTCATTGTTGTCGTTGTTGTTTTTGTAGCTGATTCAAGGTCTGAGTGGAGCTGACAGTTCTGTGACATACACATTGGAGGAATTTCAAAAGGCCTTTCAGGTAATTAGTACCTCTGTTGTGTTTAGTGAGAAATCCCTGTAAGTTTTACACCATCTTAAAAGTTCCGATTTCTGGTTTGGAAGGGATTTTGCCTTTGAAATGTTTCGGATCCAGGCACAGGTAAAATATCCATCCCATAAATATGTTGAAACATTTCAGGTACATGCATACAAGTTAACTGTATATCCATGAACAATGTCTTTAGGGAGGGAGAAGAGGGGACTTTGGTAATTTTATTAGTAAGAAATAATTTTTGCAATTTAGATAAATGTTGTAAGTTTGACAAGTGCTGTTGACACTGTTTTGCAGGTTCTGTTTGGTAGGATCAGCAGTCAGGAAACTATGAATCTATCACACATTGTGAACTTAAAGGTCTGCTGTCATTCACACAGTGATAATGACGATGAAATAATAATCAATGTCAACTGTAAGTATGGTCCCTGAACAAGAACAAAAACTGAAATGCAATTTTCCAAGCAGACAAATACTGTCTGATCAGTACACATATATGCCTTTATGACTCAGATGTGTTGTCAAACTTTCCTTTCCTTGCTTACATGTATGTTAGGTGGTACCATCACCATGGCAACAAGAATACATGTCACCCCTGTAGCAGCAGTGCCTATCATTCCAACAGCACTCGCCAGGAACTTATCAGGTCCCCTGAGACTTAGTGAGGTTCAAGGTGCTCCAAAATGTGGGTATGTGACTGTTAAATAACTACTTTTGCCACTGCAAGTACTGGTATATACACATTAGAAAAATTTGGCTTCATGTCAAGGCAATACTAGTATTAGCTTGACATGAAGCCAAATTAGTATGTTTCTTCAGGGTTTTCTCTGCTCCTACAGTGTATCAGTACTTTAGATGTATGAATTCTTGTTACCTTTATAAATTTATGGGTATATTTTCAGGTACTTGACTATGGACCACACAAGGAAATTGCTGTTGTTGCTGGAATCTGATCCAAAGGCTATTTCTTTGCCTCTCCTGGGAATGTATGTTTGCAAAATACCTCTAAAATAATGTCCAGTTTTTGTTGTGAGAATAATTTTTGTCACACAACACTTTTAACAAAGCTTCCTGTTGTGGTTTACATACATGACTGTCATAATACATTATAGTTTCTCGCTTTTTTAAAAAAGAATTGTACAACTGCTGTGACCTTACCTGTAAACATAAATAATTTATTTTGATTGTTTCGATTTATAGCTGGGTTAGTGGAATTTACAACATTCACCATCCATTTGTGTGGGCCTGCTGTCTACGTTTTGTCCATTCAACTGTTATTCAGCAGCGGTAAGTGAATATGGATGTAACACATTTCAGAGACTACGCTGTTAAATCCTACATTACTTGCAAAATGTTTGGGACAATTTTAATTTTGGACAAAAAAGTGTCCATAGATAAAACCGTCTGAAATTTTTAAGCGTCCAAATTTTAACCGTCCGAAATATTTACAGTACATTATGAAACTTTTATAAGTAACTCTAAAGCTCTTACATGAGATGAAATACTGCTTGAGTAGCGGCTTGATATAACTTGTGCTATTTTCTTGCCAGTGTATCTGTAAAACCTTGAGGGTGCAGCTAAACTATCATTTTCGAGGAAATGATGCTGTTTTAGTCTACTTTGTGTTTTGCAGGTGTAAACTTGCTTTTTAAGTAGCTAAATTTCAGCAGTGTTGCAAATGAGATGAAAAAAAATAATGTCCAAAATTTTAAGGTCTCTCTTATTAATTTAATTACCATCACTGTGAAAAATACGTTGATTTATAGTCAGTGAAAAAAAAAAAAAAGAAAAAAAGAAAACAACAAAAACTAATGTGGTGGAAGGGTCAATCTCATAAAATCATACAGTCATAGTTCAGGTCAGAGGTATTAAAGTGATATATCATGATTTATCATAGAAACACTGGTGAAATACCAGGATTTTTCCTTTTACTAAGAAATCATATCTTCATCGCACACAGTGAAGATACTATTTTTATCTTTCACACTGTGAAGATATTGTTCCTTTATCTACACTTAAATTTGTTGACGTATGATCGAAACATCTTTGGATCTTCTTTGGTCATCTTTGGCAATCTTCAGAAATCTTCGGTAATCTTTGGAAAATGTTTGGAAATGTTTGGAAAATGTTAGGAAGCATTCATCTGGCCCTCAGAACAATTTTGGAAAATCTTCGGAAATCTTTGGAAAGTTGTCGGAAATCTTCGGAACAACATCGTCATTGGTATGTTTATATAATAAACAGAATATTACATGCCTGCTTGTGGATACAAATTTTATCTTCTCGTGTTCAACTCAATATCTCACGAGTGAGCTCTGTTCACTCATGAGATATCTGAGATTTCAAGTTGAACACTCAAAGATAAAATTCGTATCCACGTGCGGGCATGTAACATCCTCTATATATGCAATAATTTTTATATTAATTTTTTCTTCCCCATAAGTTGTCTTGTCTAAATAAACCTCGAATACACGGATAAACTGAAAAGAGGGAGCCTTAGTTACAAAGTGCAGGGCTGAATTAGAATGGGGGCTTAAAAGAACTAAGGGGCTGGGCTTTATAATAAAAGCTTTTGATGTTAAACACATCGTAAGTCTTTTGATGCTTTGTTCCTCAGGGTGTTTGCACCTCCAAATTCCTTTCTGCTACTTTTGTACTCACCTGTGAGTAGTACACCAGAGTTCTGGGAATGCCGTCAAGATCAGGTAATAACCTCTGGTAATCTAAAATACCAATAAGGTGACAACTTCAGAGTCTCTGACCTTGCTCTCAATTCATTTCCATAAGACGGACACCTGGGATTTAATTTAAAATAATTCCCTACTGATGAGATGTGATGGACTAACATCCCATCCAGGGGGAGGGGGGGGGGGGTAGTAGGAATACTCCTGGTCACTTCATGCTACTGAAACCAGAGATACGTACTGGCCTGATGGGCCACTAGGCTTGCATGGAGACTTTACATGTACCTTCACCTACTGACGAGATAGCTCAGCAGCCATCTATTTAGGTGTCTGATCGTAGACTATTTTCCTTGGAGGAATAATCCTTGGGGAAAATATCTCAAGGATCTTCAAAGATTGATTGTGAGGTTCTTTTAAGGATCTTCTAGCACGGATCGTTCAAAGACTTTGGTTAAATTCACCTCAAGTCTAGGAAGATCTTGAAGGATCCTTGAATGATCAGATCCCTATTATTCAAAATCTTTGTATCTTTTGGACAGTTTTTCACCAGGGATAACATTATTAGTCAGAGACTTGAGAGAGACTATAAACTGCATCCCTGCAGAGCAATGTCGTCAGCATGGGACTTTTTGGGTGAAGTTGCCAACATCTTTCTTTCTGAACTCTGAGGAGAAATTTTGGCCCAGTGAGTAAGCGTACCCAGTCAAACAGTCACATTGGTTTTTAAGTGTACTTTTTTTTTTCTTATGACAAACAGGAACAATTTAAAGGAAAAACATTTGAGTTCTACAGCTGTTATGAAAACCTGCACTTGGAAAAAGTGAGTAAAAATAATCATAATTACAATCTATGAATTTAAAGTTATTAATTTAGGCCAAACATTGTGGTAACATGTCATCAGAAGCAAAGTTTGGTTTGACCATGTAGAGGAAAAATTTTTCTTACATTAGAAGTTCAGTTCAAATAGTTTTCCCCACCTGTGAAAACCAGTTGTCCTCCTGCTGTAAATATTAATAAAACCCTTAACACACCCTGTGCTGTCAGACACAACTTTCTTTGCACACTTACATGTATTCTACTAAGAAATCTAGTGTGACTTCGTAAATTATCAAAATATTGAATAGCATGGGCCTAAAGCAACCCAAGTAGGTGTAGGTATATATCAAATCAATGATTGATAATCAACCGACCTGTCTTGATTGGTATTGTTACTTTTAGTCACTTGGTCCCAGTTCTTCTGAACCACTGTGCTTTGAGTTGTTGCCAGCCCCTGAAGGAATGGGAAGGAGTATTTTTGAAAAAGCTGTGGATGTCTGGGAAAAGGAACATAAACAAACAAGGTGAATGAAGAAACAGTTTCATCATATTTATTATCAGGGGAGTGTCAAAAACATGAAAGCTGATAAGCAGACCCTTGCGTTATAAAAATATCCTTGTCTTAAATGAAAGTGTTTACTAGAAAAAACTAAAACAATTATCTGCATATATTGATTTAGTTTCTCATAATATTAAGCCACTTAAGTCATAAGATGATTGTAAGTCATGATTACTGGCAATCTGTTAAAGGAGCTCAGTCACGGTTTGCACATATTGAAAAGTTTAGCCTCAATTTTTCAAACTCGTCGTTTGTAATCCATGTTAAGGCGGGACTTAACCTAACATTCTGAAAGAAATTCGTAGTTTTGTTTTTTACGGAACTCGAATCTTAAGGTATTGAAGTTTAATTTTGACAAGTACTGTTACTGTAAGTTTAAAGTTCGTTTTCTCAAAATGAGTTATTTTCGCCTTCTAGAAAAGATATCTTGAGAAGAATTTATTCAATTGAGCTAAAATTTTCAGGATTTGTTGTTTTTAGTATGTTCTGTGGGATAAGGATAGAACTTTTCCATCCAGTGCATTCTGTCAAAGTTATGTATTGAAACGTATGCTAGATTTTCTGTATCAGATTTAACTGGTCATCATTTCACATGCTTTTAACTTTTCAAAAATCTCTATGCTTATCCCAGCAAGCTGTTTGTCTTCTTTTGAAAAATGTAAAAATTATTCCTTTTGATCAGTTCTTCTAGGAGTTATCTTTTCTCAAGTAAGCCCTGGCATTCCCCAGCAGGTGCCAGATTTAATCAGCCGGTCGTCAGGTTACAATACAGTTATAGGGTACACAAATATTTTTTTCATAATCTTTGCTCTTTGAGCTTTTTAAAAATGTATACTTTGCCATGGTTTGGAGTTAACTCTTAGCCACGAAAAAATGTTTGAAACAAGGTGTGTTTTTAAGTGTTTTCAGGTCCCCCCTTAATCTTCTCCATCCCTAGCCATCCTTGTTTCTTTATGGTTTATCATTTTCTCTTTGGTGTTTGTCTATCTTATTAAACTGTTATTTTCAGGTTTCCTACCATTTAAAGGTAATTTTGTATGTGGCCAAAATAACTCAAAATACTGTGACTGAGCCCGTTTAAGGCTCTAGAATCCCTGTAAGTACTCAAAGATTTATATCATATTTCAGTCAAAACCTTTTTGCAGTATACTGCAAGATCTAGTGTTTTCATTCAGGTTGAATCAAGATGGAGTCAATTCTCATCAAAGCCAATGGATGACTTTATCAAGACAAGGACCCAACGAAGAGGAGCCAAGTCCAGTGCCCAGGCCCTCTCCATCTCCTCATCCTCAAAAGATACAGGTAACAGACTTGGGAGCAAAACAGGCCTTATGTTAACTAAAGATTAACATTTCTTGGCACCAAACTCAGTAAATTCAAGTATCACAAATCCCCTTTAAAGCTTCCACGGGATTATTTTAGCAAATGAGAGAGGTCTTACTCAGCAAAGTAAAATTTCCCAGGAATTTACTTTATACAATGTTCAACAAATTGTTAAAACCTTGTGCACTACTAGCAAAAAAAAAAAGTGAAAATAACTCATCAGAAGTTAATACCACAAATCAGAACCAGATGTTTTTTAAGGTATGACACCTTAATTGTGTTGAATTACAACATTTGTGATTCAACAACAGAAAAATATTGACAGGACTCAGCCTAATGGTTAGACCCCTGACCGAGCTGTGGCCAGGGTTGTGTTGTGCCCTTGGGCAAGACACTACACTCAGGCTCTCACAGTGCCCCCTCCACCCAGGTGTATATAGAGGTACAGCCGAAATTAATACTTGGTTGTAAACGTAACCACTGCAGTGGGCTAGCATCCTGCCTGCGGTGAGTAGGACAGTTATGTAATGGTAGATTTGCACCAATATAAACTTTGTTGTTAGAGGGGTGGTAATTTTTTATAATAACAACAGGTTACAGTGAAGCAGATTTAAGCAAATATACTAATTACGTATCTGTATTCTTTCTTTAGGAGTTTGTGTTACCAGAAGTAACAGAGACTTCATTGTCACTCAGCTTTGATGAACAAGTTTCAGCAGAACACTCAGAAGAGGGGTATACAAATCAGCAGATTCTTCCACATCCAAAACAACATGTACAGCAAACAAAACCTCAGAACCAGCCAAGAAAACAGCAGCAGCAAGACCAAGAAAATGATCATGCAAACTTTCAAAAAGAGAGCTCTACAAGTTTTGTAAAAGGGAAGGAATGGTTAAACCAAGTTAAGAAGGGTAGAGCTCTGCCGAATTCACCATCAAGGGAGCCTCTCAAACAAATTTTACCTCCAAATCAAACTCACACCAGAGTGAAGAGTCAAAAACAGACTCATTTACCTCAAAAATCTCACCAAGCGCAAAGAGCTGTTGTTGAAGTTCCTAATGGGAGAAGAGCTAGCCCTGGTCACACTGTGCAAGGGAGATCACAAGCGACTGTTTCAGGTCACAGTACTGCTCAATCTAAAGGAAATGGATTTCAGACATCTGTAAAAGGACCTAATGCATTTCATGGAAATGGCTCGGGAAATGATGAGCAAAAACAGAAAATGTCAAATCCAACAGTGAGACCTTCACTCCAAGGCTCTGAAGGTGTGGATAGTAGAGTATTTCAGAATCTGCCAAGACAACAGATGATCTCGTCAAAGCAGCACAGTGAAGAAAATAGAGGACAACAGGTTGAGCAGCAGCAGCTTGTCAGACTGATGGATGATAATAGCTTTCCTCCACAAGGAAACCAAGTAGAAAAGCCTTTCCTAGAGACTGTTTTTGAAGAGGATTCAGCAGATGGAACTTTAAACAAAACCGTGAGTGAAACAGAACTGGAACTTCAAATCACTGCAACAAGTCCACTCAGGAGTATAAGTAAAACAGACCGTGAATCTCATGGCAGTACAGCTGGTGTGAGCATGGATCAGGATGGACAAATGTTACAGGGATATGTCCAAACACACAGAAGAACTGAAATCAGGGATAAAACATCTTCTTGTCCTTCGGACAATGAAGAACATCATGGTAAAAAGGAGAGACTTCACAACACTGCAGGTGTTATATTGCATGGCAGTGCACAACAGCAGACTAATGAAAATGAGAGAGAACAACCAAAAACCAGGGAAGGAAGCAATGTCCTAGTGTACCCAGAAGGAACATTTCAGGGAAATAGGCAAGTTGGAGATGGTGTCATTGCAAAGCTGACTTCAGCAGAAGGGCTGACACTTCCAGACCCATACCAGCTTCTTATTAGGCAAGGGGCTCAGTTAAGAGAGCTTCAAGAACAGGTACTCACAGGAATGATTTTGATGTAAAATGTTGCTTAAAAAATGTTATGCCTTGAATGAGTAATAAATTCACCTAGACCTCATTTTTTCCTTCAATTTGCAGATCAAATTGCTGTTGCAACAACAAAATGCACCACCCCTCCCTACACCTAACGCCTTGTTGACACCTCCCAGGACTCCTCACTCAGAAAGTTCCCATGGCAACAACGGATCACCTGATCGCTCTCATATTTCCATGTCAACAGCATGTACCAACACAGGTGCTAGTCTGTTGCTTGGATCTCCTGTGAAGCCCAGTGGCAAGAGGTCAGCTGCTACATCACCAATGAAAGAAAAGGAAATGCATCGTAGAGATCGGTTCGTAGAAAGACCACATTTACACTACAGCTACTCAGTACCTAGTAACTAAACTACTGACTGACTGTCCCATAAGTGATAGTAATTGGACCGAGTGGAGTACAATTCAAGGAATAATCGTGTGAGTAATTTCAAAATTGGACAAGTGCAAAGCCAATTGGAAATTACCAGCACGATTACTCTGAATTGTATGACACGAGGTCCAATTACTAATTAATCATATCTATAACAAATTTGGAATTACAAATGTCTTTTGAGAACTTCTTTTGAGCGAAAACGTCTGTAGCCCGTTTCATAAGTTTTTCAAACCTGCAGGAAACATTGGGAAGGAAGCCATTAAAGTGCACGTAATTGATGTACGAATCACGTGGGTATCCAGTTACAAAAAGTTCAAATTGGATACCTGTAATTGGACACCCATGTGATCGCGCGCCAATTACGTGACAAATAGGTGCAGGGAGAACCAATCATGATCGATAATTTTGTTATAGATACGATAATAATAATAATAATAATAATAATAATAATTATAATAATAATGATAATGATAACTTTATTTACGTGTCAAATGAGATTTAGCATTGCTGCTAGTCCAAGTGACTGTATGTTTTACTGATTTGCAGACCTATGCATGATTGTTTTCCTGCCTGCCTGCCTCGCCTGCTTGACTGTACAGGGGTTTCATTAACGTTTTCAGCAGGAGGGTGACTGGTTTTTAAAGGCGGGCAAAACTATTTGAACTGAACTTCTTTAGAAGAAAACCTTTCCGCTAGATGGTCAAACTAAGCGGGCAAAATCATCTCACAGCTGGTCAATTTGTCTGGTGCCTGGCCTTCGATGAAACCCCTGCTGTACCATAAACCAACATCAAGTTAATCAAGGTTTAGGGCCAACTAGAACTTGAGGTTTTTTTTTAAACTTAAAATAATTATTGCTGATCCTTTTGTTTTGTTCTTCATTTCTTTTAATCTCAAACTATAATGCTGCGACACGAATAAACAATAATTATTGCTAACTTTAATCTTGGAGTAGGGGAATCCTTGTTTACAATATTTGCCTCATTAGCATAAGCAATTAAGTTTCTGATGGAACTACAAATAAATCAGTTCTGAGTACTGAAAGGTCATAGTACGATTAACTCCACCAGTGAATATCAGCCTGATGTATGGAATACGTTTTGTGCAACACGGGTTTAAAAACTCAAAATTTTACAAAGAGTGTATGAGCTCATTAGCACTTTTCCCACCCAGAAATTTTGCAGGTTTTGAAAGACAATATCTCCTTGAATATTACACCCAAAGAGCTAAAAATTTCATCATGTATTAAGTTTCACTAGCTCTTTAGTTGCCTGGAGTCAATTCATATCTAACAGGTTTCCTTCTGTACGCAAAGTCGTATGCAAATGAGCAAAAATGTAAACAATGGCATCAGCATGAGTCCTCCTATACCATGAACCATAATGTAAAGAGACAACTCTGATGCCTGGTCTTAACTAGCAATGCAAGCTCTAGAATTGCCATAGCACAAGATTCCATGCAACAAGAAACAAACAAATGACAAAAAACAAAAACAAAAACAAAAACAAAAGTGGAAGCACAGTTTCTTTTTCTTGTTGTTTAGAGAGAATCCTTTGCTTATTTGTATACTAGTCTTCTAGTGAAAATAATGGTTATACATGTAGTGATGCCAAACAAATGGGGCATGAAGTGTTGTTTTCTGGTAGTTAAATACAAAACTGAAAAACTACATTTTAGGTTGCTTTCTCTCACTTTGTCAACATTTGCATGTCAGGTCTTTGTCAACCTCAAGTGGGCTGGCCAGTGAGATGTCCACCCCAGAAGCAAGCGAAATGAACTCAAAACAGTCACAAAGGTCCAACTTAACTGTCAATCCTGATGAATTAGCCAATCAAGTACTAGAAATTGATGATCCAAGTCAAACACTGACTTCCTCTTTACATGCTGTTGACATTCCAAGCTTTGTTGATAGTCAGTCTGGTGTGACTAGTTCCAGTCCAAATGAGAAAACTGAACGACGAAGAATGGAAACAAGTTTTACCAGTCCTGTATTAGGTATGGTGAATGATGTAATTCATATGTCAAACATGAAAGACCGTGTAATTCATCAATAACTGATAAATTATTATGAGTCTGTAAAAGGCCGACGATTGCAACTGGAAATGGAGCTAGTTGCCCATGACAGCAACTGATTATTACATTAAATCCTGGTGACCAAACTTTTGTTGCGCCTTATATTACACAACTGATAATTGTAGTAATAAGCTGTTGACTTCATGTAAGCCCTCTTCACAGAATGATGTAAAATACTGTATTCTAAAGGGAAACTGATTCTTCTTCTTCTTCTTCCTGGGCAACTCACCTCCTTCAATTCTGAAGATTCTAGTGAGCATATAAATAAAAAACTACAAATTAAAATAAGGCTAAAATGTTATAATAAAAACTAAATAATAATAATAATAGCAATAATGATGATAATAATAATAATAATAAAGTCAAAGTCAATGTTGTTTGGTTTGGCCTTGGTCAGGCGGCAGGCTTTTCTTGAAGGCCGTCAAGTTTGGTGCATTTACTGTTTCATTGGCCAGGCTGTTCCACTCTCGTATCGTCCTCAGGAAAAACGAGTACATGTGGTAGTCTGTCTTTGAGCGGGGAATTTTGTACGCATCTGAATTTACGTGCCGTGATCTCCTTTGAAGTGGAGTCATGAACTCTTGTGCGTCCATGGCTATCAAGCCTTCATGAATTTTATACATCATGCAGAGTCTAAGTGTCTGTCTCCTAGTTTGGAGGGAAGTCCAGCTGAGCTCAGGTTTAAAATGTTTCTTATAAATAAGGACAAAAATATCTTTAACCAAAAGTTGAACTTTTCCATAACTCAGGAGAGAGTGCAAGTATTCTTATGGAACAGAGACAGAATGGATCTGGATCACATTCGACAGACAGGGAGGATACAAGAGAAGATGAAAGCAAAGGAAGAAAATCCAATCATGTCAACATGTTACAGAGAAATGAACGTCAGTTCTATGACAACTTGCTGGTAACTATGTATTGCAAACCTTTGAATTTAGTTTTTTTTTTGCCTAAAGGCCTGACTTAATGCCTTTACTTCGTCTGCCAAATAAAATTCCATTGGGGAAGTGATATATAAAATACTGGTCTGACAGAAAAATCCACTTATCTCAATTTTGCATGAAAATATGGTATCAAGATTCAGCATGCAGAGGAAGTACAGGCTATATAAACAACAGTCTCCGATTGGTGGGAAAATAGGCTTGGATATTTGTCTGCAAACATTGCCTGTTCTGAGGAGTGTACAGTTTTCCGAGAGTGACGCTTAAGGAGAACTGTGAACTTTAAGGAACAGATAATGTCCAAGGACAAATATCCTAGCATACTTTCATACCAAATGGAGGCTATTGTGTTTATTATCCTTGACATATTAACTTTTTTGCAACATCTGCAGATTTTAAAATTGGGGAATATCACTCAGATATTCCCAAGTTTTAGCTGGTGCATATTCAGTCACATGACACATGCACCCTGGCCAAAATATTTGATGGACTCTAAGTAAAAACATAAAGCACAAAACACTAATTATTGCTGACCTCTTGAACTGTTTCTAGGACCAAGTCAAAACTATTCTTGATCACCAAGTTCAAGAAAACCGTTCTTTGCAAGAACCTTCCCAGAAATCGGATTCAACCGAACCTGCCACACCCCATTATGCAACAAGAGAAGAAGTTGTTATGGCAACAATGAAAGAGTTAGAAAAGATGAAAGCCACAGCTATAGAAACTGGAGAAGAAACTGCAAAGTAAGTGCCACCATAATCTCCTTTGCATAAATTGTTTGCGTCATCAGTTATGCAACACTTCTTTCACCTAATAAGGAGAAGCATTGCATAACGACCCAAATAACAGCTGCAAAGGAGAGTAGTTCTCACAACAACAAGTCATTGTCACAGCCGTACACTGATACTAAAAATGTTTTTAACCTCTGACCAATATGTAGACCATTTCCTAAAACATTTTTCAGCAGGGCTGTCAATAAGGGCTATAACCAGTTACACCTGCAATGGCCAAGTATTTTTTATGGGCCCTTGACGTTACAAGTGAACTGGACTAAAGTTGATACGTTGTTCACTCAAAGGGTAGCAAGTTTTTTATGGATGTGAAACTAAAGGCTACAGTCTACTCAAAACTTAATGACAGCCCTGTTCAGGTTCCAAGATTTTCTCTTACATGAGGTTTAACTAAAACCCACAGCAAAATGGTCCTTGTTTGTAATACTTAATCTTTGTCTTTGTGTTTCAGGACACCTGTCAGCACTCTCATTAGGCAATGGCCACTTCAAAGATCGGCATCTTTGAGCTTTATCCCAGATCATCCCCGCATCAATTACCTGTCACTCACCACGGACGATACTCTAGATGAAGTGTTCAATGAAGCAGATCTCAAATACCTCAACGACAATCAGCTGCAAGAACTTCAACAAATCAGCAAACCCCACAAACACCACAGCTGTGACAGAGTTGTAACATTTCACGATTCAATGTCTCATTCCGCTGTGGACTACACTTGGAACAACTTATCCATGGCAACTAAGGATTACTTAGGAAAATATTCCTTAGCACCAAAACATTCTGGAAATTCTGACGACAAGCATGGTGAACAAATTGGTGCTACGACAGCCAGGAAAAAGGAAGACTTTAGTAACGGGAGGACAGGGCTCCACACCTCTGTGAAATCTCAAGGGTGCAAAGCTCCACCCCCAACTCCTGAGCCCACCAACAAAGATGATAAGTCACAGATTTTAGACATTACAAGACTGAAGAAGCTTCCTAAGTTGATTTGACGGCCATTTTTTGAAAGTAATATTTTGTTGTAGCCAATAATTCTTTAAGGTTGGCACAAATCAGGGGACACGTCCCTTGAAAGGTTTACACAAGTGTGTATGGAGCTGGTTGCATCGACAGGTGCACAAAAAGTTAACACAAAGGAAAACCACAACTTAGAGGGGACAAGTCCTTTAGGACATCCCATTTGCATGTGCTGACCTTTAGACTTGGAAAACTTGTTGATATGTTTGTAGCTTGATTATCTAGAATAGTTCGCTAGGATAGAGTTTACATAAACAGCCTGGATAATCAAAACAGAAACAGTAATATATTATTTGCCTTTCTAATAAGTCTCATCTTAAACAAATGTCAGATCCATTGTGTATCATGACGAGTCAAATTGTGCTTGACATCACTACAAGAGCCATCATGTTACAGCAAATAAGAAACAAAAAAATGTCTTCATAGGATCATGTTGATGCAATTTTCAAAACATAACTTGTAAGGCCCCATCCACACTATGCCAGAGAAATTTGAAAATGGAGGTCTCACTCTGAAAATGCATCAAATGTTTTTAGTCCGCACTACGCCGGAGAAATTTGAAAATGCATCAATCACCGGTAATTGGACTCATGTTCGAGTAAAGCTCGGGCAGGGAAATATCATAATTATCATAACATCGTTTTCAAAAAGCTTGTTTTTTTTCAATATTTTTTTCATCCACATTAAAATGCAAAGTCGGCATTTTGAAATTCCTCCGTTTTCAAAGGTCCGTTTTTGTGACAGATTGGTGTAGACGGTAGGCCTTAACCGGAGAAATCAAGCTCTGTTTTAAAATAACCTCTGGCGTAGTGTGGACAGCGCCTAATTATAATTTTTCCGGATCAGGAACTGTAATAGATATGAGGGAATCAGAATCTGCCAATGAACTAACAATGTGAGGGCACAACTATAATGACTAAGAAATTTTAAAAATGCAAATTATTTATTCTATTTCTACATTTTCTGCAAAAATATACAATTTCTTGATGCCATGTAGTTTACTACAAAATATGATCAGTGCCTGTTTAAAAGCAATTCGCATTATTCACTTTCTAGATGACTGGAAATCTGTCACAGTATTTATGAGCTTCTGTGCCAGCTCACTGACTCCATTAAATGGATTATTACAAATTTTCTGAATGCTCTCCACGACTCCACTATCAACAAGAAGAGGAATGTAACGTGGACCTGTTGGAGAGAACACACAAAAAGATTAAAACCAGTTCATCAGGTAGTCCTGTAAACATTACACACTGTTATTTTAATAAAGATCAAATAAAATGATCATGGCTACATGCAGAAATGTATCACCTATTCTAGGTGATATGCTTCTGCTACACAGTAATGGCTTGCATGGGTTTACAAACCATGGCCATTGAATACACCTCTACTGCTCTTAGTCTACCACCAGTCACAATGAGAACAGTACATGGCTATCATGAGATAGATTTTTGCCGTGTAGAACGCAGACTTACTAACAAAAACAGTGAAATGCACGTGAACTCAGAGTGCTAATTAAAATATGTTAAAAACAGTCACATGTTTGGAGAAAAACCCTCTCATCAGAATATTCACAGGGGTTGTCTTTGAAATGTCTGACTTTTTTACAATGTAGTATTTAAGCACTCTGAAAATGCAGTTTGTAAGGAAGCCCTGTGGATCCCACATATTTGCAACAATTATTTAACAGTAGCTGGCAGCTAGGTCAAGTGTAGCAAAACTAAGTAAGGAGTTGAGTAAAGAGGATAACAAGGAGTTTCTAACACTGACCCCAATCCATTCTGAAAATCAGGCCCAATCCTGCATGGGGAATTTTTAGCTGACTGCTCTGGAACAAGAATTCTACACAGTTTTGGTTTAGCTTTTTCACAATATTTGATTTAAATTTATGCCTGGAGGTGTTTACCATTTCTGGAGCACACATGGTGAATTCCCCACAGGGACCACATCTGTACTGCAGGCATGGAGCAATGAAGAAGTGGAACAAATGGGTTAAATGACCTGAAAGAAAGCAAATTATACAGATACAAGTTTAAAACATGGCACATAAAAAGGAGTTTCTCACGGCCCACGGCCCGGTTTTGGATGAATTCCCAAGCTGAACATACTACTAGTCGGACTTAAGACCTAATGTGTCTTATGGCATGACAAAGACGGATGGTGACTAACTAGACAATGCATAACTGAGAAGGCTTAACATAACAATATACTATATTGCAGCAAAATGCAGCAAAATTTAATCTTACCTTGTACCTGACCAATGCTCATAAAAATACAAATCCACACAACTTCATGCCTACCTATATGCAACAAGCTCCTCAGCAGGAAATTCCCAGCTTTGTACAGCTTGTTCCTGTTGAAAGAAAAACTATGTCAGAGCAGCAGCAGCATGAATTGATTTGAAATTACAGCTGCATTATCCGTTATTGATATCCTTACAAAGCCAAACTATGTGTAGTAATTTTGTGTGGTCACTTAATAGGGTAAAGACAAAAGGTAAACCCTCATAAGGACATCCTAAAGGTGGCCGCAGGTCTTTATCAGAGGTGGCTGATTAATAGGAGTTCTATTTGCAGTATTTTACTGACGATAATTTCCAGACTTTGGTTACTGGCCATTTAACAAGGGGCGGCTGTACTAGCACAATAAAATTATTACTCCCTGAATTGCACAACATGAGGTGCAGTAAAAGGGCTGTGTTCAAGCCCTGCATTCTGCCTTGAGCTGACTTTGGTATCCTGCTGTTCAACTGTTAAACTACACTACCAACAGTTGGTAACCTGCCAATTAGGGTTCTTAACCATCTTTGACTCAGGGATGCTAATTTAATTCTAATGGTCATTCTGGATTCGGAATCTTGAATTTGCCCATCCATCCCTCTCTCACAAAGAAAATGAGCAGTCCCATTTTCAAATAATTGTTTGCTTACTGATTTGATCATTCCTATTTGATTGCAGCTCAATGTTGTACATGGGTAATGAAATTTCATTATTTATTTTCATTTTAGTTGAACTAGTCAATGCTTATTAATGCTGCTTACTAGCTTAAGAAGCATGTCTTGTTTGGTACAAAGGTGTAATGTTTTTTCTTCTGACCACTCAAGCATAATGTTTGAAAGGATTCCACCACAAAAATAGGACAGCTCAATTTGTCCATCTTCTAAAAGAGACCTGAAGCAGAGGTTTAAAAAAAAGATCAGAAATTTGTACCCTTCCTAGTAACCCAGGGGGAAGGGACTATCTATAATGTCCTTTATAGGGAGGCTCCACCAGAAAGGGGTACCCTTTTCAGGCTTCAAGTATGTAACAGGTTAAGGATTTCACAAGTTGAGGTACATGAAAGGATAGGGAAATCTGAATTGAGTCCAACGCAAACATGAACTGAATATAATTTTCTGGTTAACATCTCTTCATGTCCCCTGGTAATATTGCCCATTACCTTCATTCCAAGGGTTTAGAAAAGGGATGCAGCGTTAGTGGGTATGTGAAAGGGTTCCTCCAGATGCCTCCCTGTATAAAACTTTGTAGAGTACCCCCTCCCCCATGTCTTGTAACGTTCAAATAGAGAACATAGCACAATTATTGTCTAAGTGGAATTGTTGACGCTTAAGTGACAGTACAGTTCTGATAACAGTATTGATATCACTGACCATTTGCAATAAATATTATCAGTGAGGATAAGTGCTAACAACTAGATTCCTTGTCTGTGCAAGAATTAGTTAAGTAGACAACTAATAGAAACAAACTGTACCCAAAAAGATCCATGAAGTCATCTGTGATGAGATACAGCCTTAGATTTGGAACCTCGGCAATATTATTCTGCAAGAGGACAGATATTTACAAGATGATCATTGTCTAATCATTTTTTCAGATCGACTTCTGGTTCCCAATAGCCATTTTCACGGTTAACTTTTCTCATTTGCATTACAATATAATCTAATGCAAATGCGATGAAATTATGGGCAATTTTTCTAGTTTGCCCAAAATTGCATCGCATCCACATTGGATTACATTGTCAAGCAAATGAGGAAACTAACCATGAAAAGGGCAATTGAATGCAACTTAAAATTTTAGAGCAGTAGGAGCATTTTGTGTAAATAAATTTTTAGAGAGTAGTGTATCTTGGTAGCTGTAAACAGCGACACTAAAAATAAATATTTTTGGTTGCAAAAGGAGCTAGGGAGATTAGATCACCCCTAACCAAGGAATATTGTTGAATAACAATAGGGGTGATTAATGGTCCTTAGGGTCTTGCAAAATTTTCTCCGAATTTCATGGGACTTGCAGTTCCTGTTTTTTTCTTGGCAGTCACCTCTCACAAAGTGTCACATTACCATTCACCACCACTAACAATGACAGTCTCAGTGATTAAAAATCAAGAAATTTGATTTAAGTGATCTTACCATGCAGCTGTTCACTAAGCCTGTCCTGCCCTCTTCTAACTTACCAGTGTTCCCAAAAGTTTCTTTTTGATAAGAACAATCTGTTCCTGGTTTCCTTCTTTGAACACCTGTGATACAAAAAATTATGTTTAAGTGTATGCAGTAAAAGACTTGGGCAGTGGGATACATTTTTAGCACGTCTAGATCAGGAATTAAGTGGTGACTTGGTAAGGTATTGTTATTTTTTCATGCTCAATTTTTACTGCACTCAAAAGAACCTGTCGAAACCTAACACTTGCCTGAAGAATATTATCTTGTGATGTAGCCCTATCATGGTTGTAGATACAGATACACCTCTCTCCTGTGGGTACGTTTTGGCAAAACAAACTGCACTATTTACTGGATACCAATTTTTCTAGCGAACAGCATTATCCTTCATTACAAGAGCAACAATCAGAAATGTCTCTGAACCTACACTGTCAATTTGAATTTTTGCATCGAATTGCAGACAACTTTCTTGTGGGGTAAATATATATTACAAGCACAAAGAGAGATAATGACAGTACTAGTGTATTCTGGCATAACACTCATGTAAAATGTAAACTGCATTGTAGTTATTTTAAAACACAACACCTTTAATGCTTGTGCCATCATTTGCAGGCCTCCTTTCTGAACAAACAGAAGACATGTGCTTGGTGCTTCATCTGTTTTCAGGACAGTAACAAAATACAAGTTAGTTACAACATTGCACTCCAACCCTAATTTGGAATTGATTTTAAACATATACTAATCAACAGAAATCAGGAAGCTGTCAATTGAACACTTGACGTATTTGGCAACAAACCAGTGACAGTGTGTAAAGTAACAATTTAATTTGCGACTTGTGCAACCAATATGCAAGTATGAGTTTTATTTGGTTTGTTGTACTATTTTGCACTACTAATGAAAACTTTTTGGTGAGGGCACTGAATAAGGCAGTTGGACCAGCATGATCCCTCCAAGAGAAGTAACAGTGTTGTGGCAAAAAAAAGTCACCACTGTGGCTGGCTACTTACATTTAGGCATTACAGGTAGCTGCTTTTGAAGTAATACTGATAGCTTCTTTCACAGTGTTTATAAATACCTATTCATATGCCCACCCATAAAAACTTCAAATTTATGGGAAAGGCTACTCATTCTTAAAGGAATTTTGTAGGTCATGCTCATTACATACCAGTTAAGTTCCATAGCACGCTTAGGGTGACACTTAAAGTAAAATCTGCCTGAAAAATAGTCAATAAACTATTAGCTAAATTGAAACAGAATAAGAACTGCTGCTCATTGAAAACAGGTTAGCAAGGAAAGCTAGTATGGCTTACTTGATTAGCAGCTATCTTGTCTTGAGCAATGTTAAACAGAGTCTGCAATCAAAACATTAAATGCAAATGGTAAACAAAGGCTTCTGCAATATGTCAGGTGCAACAAATTTATCATGTATAATAAAAGGCACAATATCTATGTTGACTTTCAAATGTTCTCTAAGTTTTTGAATTTCGTATTATAAAAATAATTGCTTAATGCTTAATGCCAAGGTCAAATCCTGAATTTTCAATATTTGGCATGACAGGTCAAATCTTGAATTTTCAATATTTGACATAACAGGTCATATCTTGAATTTTCAATATTTGGCATAAATGGTCAAATCTTGAATTTTCAATACTTGGCAATGAAGGTCAAATCTTGAATTTTCAATATTTGGCATGCCAGATCAAATCTTAAATTTTCAACATTTGGCATGGCAGGTCAAATCTTGAATTTTCAACATTTGGCAGAACAGGTCAAATCTAGAATTTTCAATATTTGGCATGGCAGGTCAAATGTTGAAGTTTCAATATTTGGTATGGAAGGTCAAATCTTGAATTTACAGTATTGGCATTCTAGGTCAAATCTTGAAGTTTCAATATTTGGCATCCTAGGTCAAATGTTGAATATTCAATATTTGGCTGTCAAGTCACATATTGATCAGTTCTTTTCAATTGTTTGCTTCTACCTTAGGTCAATAACAATTTTAAGAATTAGCTTTGAACTGCCTTAAGTACAGTCCTTACCACAATGTTTCTCTCTGATCCAAGAGAAAGAGTCTCTTCTGTGGAAATCTGTATAGTATAAAAGTAGAAGTTATTTTAAGTGTCAGCTGAACAGGTCATAACACCAGTTCAATATCAAGGGCTAGCGTTTGTAGTAGGTTTATAACTTGCATTCTGTTCGGCTAGTTTCATAAGGTAATTAGTGTACCATGCAATGCCATCATGAACAATGGTAATATCTGGCAAATGCATAAGCTTATAAGAACTTAAGTTAGCATTAACTTTCATATTTACAACAGACTTGCAAAGCATGGATTTTTGGATCTTCCAAGGCTTACCTGCTGATTTCTAATGATTTTGTCATGGAAAACTATTATAATTTTGGAACACTGCTATTCTTTCTATTACATCACCAGCCCTTCCGTGAAATAATACAGACAGTCAGTGCAAATACATTTGAAATAGTACAGATCGAAGTAGTATTGTGTATAATACTTTGCATAACAGTTACCTTTGAAGAGAGGATTGCACAAAGTTTCGTGGCCAGTGCAGTAATATTGTCATCACTTGAAAAATGGCACAGTGCATCCATGGCCTGGCTGCATGCTTCAAAATAGTTAAATGTCTGAAATTAAAAAGAATAATTTTATAACTAAATAACTTGACACAGGCATTCATCAAACACTTTCAAGAAAGATCTTTGAAAACACCGCAAACAGTGAAGTCTAACTTACCGCCTTTTTCAGGATTTGACGTGAGTCCAAAATTATTAAGCAGTTCCTCAGAAGCTTTCATGAGAAAAACAAACAAACTTATCTTTAACGAGTATCCTCATATAACACAGTGGCAGAGACATTTCGCACTGTGAACATAAGACAAAGTTAACATAGTTCTATATTTACCTTGAAATAAAACTGTCCAAAAGCTTCATCTACTCTGGAGTAAAGGCAAATGTTTTAACAGGTAGAGAGGTTTCTTTAGCCTAGTAGTAGTTTAGGTTGCCATTTACCTCCCATTTCCATAGCTGGGAGTGTTTCCACTCCTCCTTGGATGGAATGCTATTTCATAAAATATATTGGCTCCAGGAGAGCAAAGTGAGTACACTAATTATTGGCGACCCTAACTGTTGCACAATACCTTACAATCAAATTGGTTTGAAAATTCGTCACCCTACAAAAATCTAAGTCTATATAAATTTAAAGTAATTGTTTCTCGAGATCAAATGGGAACTAAATTATGTGAGAAAAAAAATACGTTTAATTCTTACATCAGGTTTGTCAGGAAATCTTCTTGTTGCCGTCAAAACTAACCCTGCAATTTTGCTGGAAAAGAATGACAAACACAGATGATAAAAAATGTACATTTAACACATCTACCAGAATTTTAAGTGCTGCTTATGAGTGCTGTCAGATATGAAAGGTGATAAATGTAGAGTTTCTTTGTCACTGGGATCAAGAGCACATGTCCTCTTATCAGAGGTGTCTGCTTCAAAAATAAATCAGATCAGTAGTGGTTAAATTTGTCTCAGTTGCAGCAGATTTGCCAGCGGTGTAATGGTACACCTCCCCCTAGATGATGTACCTTTGGTGTAAGATAAGATTGTTCAAAAGTCTGCATCAGGCCTGTCAAGTGGTCAATACCATGGGAGCTACAGTAACTGCTACTGTTCTGTAGCATTTTAAAAGCAACTTTGAGTATTTCTCCTCTCCACTGAATGGATTGCTAGTCAATCACAGGGTTATCCCTGTACTAAATTTGCCATTACACATATATAGCTCTGCATACACCTGGGTGGAGAGTGCCCAAGGCCAGACCGCTAGATCTGGAGTCCAGCACTAACCATTGGGCCACCATATCCATGACTCAACTCTGTAGAGATTAAATATGTCTGGATTCCAGCCAATGACATGATGGTCCACTTTCATAAAGTAAGATAAACCTGATCAAGTTAGTAAATAAAATCTACTGGCTCTTATTACCTGAGATATGTTGGATGTATATCTTCCTCTGTTGCTCCTCCTCCTCTGATAATGTTAAATACACAAGCTCTGAATAAAAAAAAAAGTCAGTTGAGCATTACTTTAACCTGGAAATGAATCACATAAAATACTCGAGGGTGGCCAGGGTAGGCCAGGAGGGGCAGGGTAGAAAGGGTGGGGACGGTGGTAAGGGTAGGGAAGGTGGCCAGGGTCGTGACAGTGGCAAGGGTGGCCAGGGTGGTGAGGGTAGTGAGGGTGACCAGGATGGCAAACAAACAGGTGTTGAACAAATTAATGAGTTTGACGATAAGTGAATTAGATCTACAATGTAGACGAACTCACGTGGCGGCAATTTGAATGCGCAAATCTTCAGGATGTTTTTCCATTGGTGACAGGACAAGCTATGTAAAATAAACAGAAATTGGACTACGTTGAGAACAGAACACAAAAGAGAATATGTTGAAACCAATATGATTAATGGCTTTACTAGCCATGAGAGGAGCAAGTGGATACCGATCCTGTAGAAGAACAGCCGATTAAAAATTTGAGATGCATGACTAGAGGAACCCATTCAAGCATTCCACTATTCCATAGGCCAGTTGTGATACATTGGACTGAGTGGAATACAATTCAGGGAGTAATTAGGTGAGTAATTTCAAAATCAGAAGAATGTGTACAGTGCAAAGCCGATTTGAAATTACGAGTATGATTACTCTCTGAAGGTCCAATTACTCTCTGAGGTCCAATTATTAATTATTAATAATTGTATCCATAACAAATTTAGAGAGTTAAAAAATATTTTGAGAATTTCTTTCCTGGGAAAAGCCAATAGCACTTTCCATAAGTTTTAAAAACTGTAAGAAATGTTACGAAGTAAGCCATTAAAGCACATGTAATCGATGTGTCAATGGCATAGGTATCCAATTTCAGGTATCCATTACAAAAAGTTGTTAAGAGAACTAATCATGATTGAGAATTTTGTTATAGATACAATTAATCTTAATACACCTTTTGCTGTTCATTTACAGAAAATAAACATTCATTTGTGTCCAAATTTCTTTCTTTATGGTCAATAAACTCTCATTAACACCAATATGACCTTCATTTGTGCGTAAGGAACATTCAAGAATAACATTTACATATGCATTAACATTCAAAATCATCAAAAGAAAAACAATACCTTCATTTGACATTCATTGACTGTAAAGGTATTTTCATTTTGGTCGAAAAAAAATTCGTTGTCGCAAAACGACAATCATTTACACTTTAGGACATTCAGTTTTCAACAAAAGACTTTCAATAACACAATTTGCATGAGAACTAACATTCAATTGCATTATTAGGCAACCATATCCATGAAGGTAACAATCTTTAATGCGGCGAGACAAACATTACAGCCATAATAACATTTATTTTTGAAAGATAGAATATCAAATTGGCTGAACGATTTATCCTTCAATTGTCTCACTATTGAGGCATCGTGGCAAATACGTTTGCATGAAACGAAACCACTGTCCACATTTAGCTGCTGTAATGGTACCAATATTTCGTTGTAGAGCTTGCTACAACAGCTGCGTGCGATAATTTCACAGAGCAATACCCTGGCGTCTTGCTTAGTCTCTTTTGACATCTTCAAAGGTCTTCACTATCCTTTCGCGGTGTTCAAATGGGATTCTATTTCTTCGTGGCATTTCTGAAGAAATCTAACTGTCACTATGACACACGTATACTGTACATGTACTGTAGTGCGCCCTCTGAGTTGTACGCAAAAAGTTTCATAAGTGGCCGAATTTACATATATCTGGAAGGGAGGATTGTGACAATATGTTTTAAAAAAAGTACATATGGTCCCTTGTTCTATAATAAAAATTTGGGGGAAATTGGGCGAGATATCTCTGTTCAAAAGAACTGCGCGAATGAGCGATTGTTTTCTCTTAACGTTTGGTGAAAACACGGTAATGTTTGTCTTACTGCACTAAAGATTGTTACCTTCATGGATATGGTTTCATAATAATGCAATTGATTGTGAGTTCTCATGCAAATTGTGTTATTGAAAGTCTTTTGTTGAAAACTGATTGTCCTAAAGTGTAAATGATTGTCGTTTCGAGACAACGAATTTTATTTCAACCAAAATGAAAATACATTTACAGTCAATGAATGTCAAATGAAGGTATTGTTTATCTTTTGATGATTTTGAATGTTAATACATATGTAAATGTTATTCTTGAACGTTCCTTACGCTCAAATGAAGGTCATATTGGTGTTAATGAGAGTTTATTCACCATAATGAAAGAAATTTGGACACAAATGAATGTTTATTTTCTGTAAATGAACAGCAAAAGGTGTATTTATCTCTTTCACCTGAAGAACTTCTGGTTTTCTTTCTGTCCAGTTCTTACTGATGTGGAAAAATCCACGTAGAGCCTCTACCATGTAGGATGCTCTGTCTGAGTACGCTCGCAGTGATGAAAGAATCTGCTGTTCATTGGCATTACCAGTCACCTAAGATCACACCATAAACTCCAATAAAAGTCCTGCACTTAGTACGGTGGGAGGCATGGTGGCCTCATGGTTAGTGTGCTCCTCGTCAGATCGAGCTGTCCGGGTTCAAGCCCTGGCCGGGGACATTGTGTTGTGTTCTTGGGCAAGACACTTAACTCTCACAGTGCCTCTCTCCACCCAGGTGTATACATGGGTACTGGCGAATTTAATTCCGGGGGAAACCGTGTGATGGACTAGCATCCCATCCAGGGGGAGTAAAAATACTCCTGGTCGCTTCATGCTACAGAAACCGGGATAAGCTCCAGCCTGGTGGGCCACTTAGCTCGTATGCAGACTTTACCTACCTTAGTATGGCTGATATTTGTTAAAGCCTATATTTTTGGGGTTAGGGGCATTTTTTTGAGGCCCAAGGGGAGAAGGGAGAAAGTTTGGCAGGAATTTTCCAAATGAAAACAATTACCTTCCTACAAGAATACAGCATACTAACAAGACAGAAAACGACAAATTAATCACAAGTCTCTGAGTACACTGTACTAATTAACAATTACACACGTAGACCACAAGGGCTATGGGTCAATGGCCCATGAGGTGAGGCCGAATGGGCTATAATGACCCATGGCCCTTGAGGGCAAAGAGTCTAATTCTTTTAGTATCACCCAACTAGTCAGACAGAAAAGGCAATAATAAAGTTAGCAACTGTAAGTTGAAGAAATATTTATTTGGGAATAAAATGAAAGAAAGCGTCATGCTTGATTGCGCCAATTTTGCTACTCAAGGACTATTACTAATAGTCCTCTAGTAGTGTAGCAATTAAAATGCAGGATTTGCATTAGTCCACTAGTTGGGTGATACTAATGTATAGGATAACATTCAAAACAATCTCTCTAATAGAGCACTTGTATCTCTAAGAAATTAATATATGTATCTTTCTCTCAGAGCAAAACCTGAACTTAAAGCTTCTTATTGGGAATTATTGCAAACCCTGAAGATCTTACTACTGGAAGGAATTTTAATTATATCTCCAAGGTTTATTAGGTTTGTGATCTGGGGTGGAGGCTGGGCACTTTCAGAGTGAAAAAAGTTATGACATATTTTGAAAAACGCAAACTAAAAAAATTAAATTGAAAATATATGTTTATTAATTTATGAAGAACACTTTTTCTAGCCTGGACAGTGGAAGGGTCTCATATAGATAACTGACCTACCTCAATACAAGCAGATATACTCTTTATAATTGCATGTGAAGACCACTCTGTCATAAACAGCCCAAGAAACTGGAGTTTAGGGTGGTAACTAAGGAATGAATGTAAAGACTCGTCGCATTCTTTGACATCAAGAAAACCAGAAACATCCAGGTAGACCAAGTCAGGCATCATTTCCTGGTCTGCAAACATTTCTTGCAGATTTATAGCATCTGAAGGCCAAGACATATTTCCTGGGTGTCTGGAAATATCAAGCTTTTGTAAAGATTCAAAGTTCCTAAACTCGACGAGATTTCCCCCGGAAAGGGGCGTGTCATATGCCAGTAATACCTTAAGTTGGCTTCTCAAGTTTCCAAATGAGGCAGGCTCACTTATTACAGTGTTGGAAATGTTTATGCATTCTAAACAATCCAAATGCTGCGATGCTGTAATCATTGCTCTGTCATCCACAGGTGTGTTACTTATGTCTAAGTGTGTCAAGCATTTCAGTGACTGGACAGTAGAAAAGTCCAGGATATTAAAGGGTGTGTTACTCAAATTGAGTTCCTTAACTGTTGATGACATTTCATCGAGCAGTTCAAATAATAACGGTGACGACATCATTGTAGTTCCACTCAAGTCCAACTTTACTATTCTGTGCACACGAAAGAGAAGTTTAAGAATTCTAGCATCAACTTGGCATTTCCTTAGATAGAACTTTTTGATACGACACGTCTCGGGGTCGGTAAATAATGACGCTGTCCTCGTTGTCAGTTTTCCATTGTAGGAAAGGATGTTGATGATATTTTCTGTGAGTTGTTCGTGCAAAAGCAATGGAGACTTGAAGCTGAGACTTTCAAGTGAAAATCCACAAATATCAGTGATATTTTCGTAACACAAATCCTCAAGGTTTGCACAGATATAATTTATGCAAAGTTCCTCAAGAGGGGCTGGTGAAATAGTTCGCATGATTATAACGCGATTTTAAGAGTTAGGAAAAAGTTCAAGACAGCGAAGGAAACACAGATAATCGATCCATCGACATCACCTGTGGTTGAATTGGAGTTTGCTGTCCTGCTCTCTCTCGTTAAAATGCTCGTCGTAGAGAAGATAGCGATGAGTAAAATACTTCAAACACAGTGAAGCTATCTGTAACCTAGCTATTTTCGTTTTCACTTTTGCGAACTTTTTCCCTCCACGATGTTTTTGAGCTTGGTAGCCATTCCTCCTGTTCTTTCGCGCTTTTCCGATAGTAATCCGAGCACTTCCGGTATATTATCGATTCCCTACTGTTTGTTTCGAATTTCCGGACCGGCCGTTGACAAATATCGTGGTTGTGTTTACAACTGAAGTAATAAGTTACTAGAATTTTTACTTCTGACATGCAAAGATGTCTTCAAAAAAAGCAAAGTGGAAGAATTCCGTTGAGAAAGCAAGGCGAGTATCACAGGGTTCATCGGCACATTCGACGCGAAAGAGCAGTATTATTGGGGAAGAAACAAGTGCTAATGAGCTGGAAGAGTACCTAGAAACTTTGAAGAAAAAGTCTGGAATCAAATCTCTTTGGAGAGGAGACAGTTTCGATCGAATTGTCCGTGATGAGGAAGACAAAACTCCAGATATTTCAATTTCTAGCATAGAGGATGAAGAATTAGGTAAGATGTCCGAATTTTAAGCTTATAAAGCCGCTTTGATCTCTCGTTCAGTTCTCCGCAGACGTCATCTTCGTTCATTTGGTTCTTTCTACTTTAGCTCTCTTCTTCAGCTTCTGTGTTTGTTCTACAGAATTATTTTAAGACAAAAAACAACAACAAGGTCGTTTATGTAAAGCAATGTTTGAGCAACAAATGGGCTTCTTCACCAAGAAACCAACCTTGTTCCCAGTCTCCAAACAACATTATTTTGATGACATCAGATTGCTGCCAATTAGGCTTAACTGGAAAGAAAAGAAAACTGACTTAGACTGATCCATGATGGTGGGCAATAACAGTGATGAAACAACTAACTGGTAGACATTATTATCCAAAAAGATCCTGTCGTCCAACAAGTCATTGAACTCAAGGTCCATTGCAAGGGGAAATAATAGTAGGTCGTGCATATATTTGACAGTCAATAAATATAAGTTTACTGTCAGATTATTAATTTTGTTCTTTCTAGGTGAAAGGCTTCCATCAAAAAAGGCACATGTTGATGATGATGATGATGATGATTTCAAGGTTAATCTTCAGATGTTCTCGCGATCACCATCACCAACAAACGGTGACTCCTCTGAAAGCTCAATAAACCCAATGAAAGGATTGCAAATGGCTGAATTTGCTTTTAATGAAGAAGAATTATCAGACAATATATTAGCAAATAACAAACTGGATGACAAACTGAAGAGCTTAACTGTTTCTGATAAAGACGTCAGGTCAGTTATCAATGATTTGTCGGAACCTGCTGAAGTATTGACCGAAGATGAAGTGGAGGAGGAGATAGAGGAGGATGTTGCTGAAGAAGGTGTCGCAAATAATAAAAATACTGCAAACAGACATAGGAGCCTTTCAGATGATAATAAATCCCCTCCAAGATCTGTTAGTGACACTGAAAACCACACAAGCAAACACGAAAAAAGTCCTACAAAATCACAAGATTACACAACTGACTTTTCCTCTGGAAGTGAGATTAAAACCCGCAGTGATAGGTCAATTTCTGAGACTTACAGTGAACAAAAAAGTTCAAGGTCATCGAGATCTTCCAGGTCATCTAGAAGTTCAAGGTCATCACAAAGTTCAAGATCTTCACGAAGTTCAAGGTCATCTCAAAGTTCAAGGTCAACCAAAAGGTCAAAATCAAGTGACAGGTCAAGGTCAAGGAGAAGGAATTCTGATTACAGCAGGAGCAAGGTATTGAATTTTTTCATGCCAATGCCACTCAATGGGCCTGTGGTAACAATGCCAACTGGTATATATTAGTTATGCAACGCTTTTGAGTGGTAGACCATGGAATATCCCATGAGCCACTTGTATTTTTCTGGGTAACACACAAGCCTATATATTATATTCTATGGTATACCATGAGAGAGCATTGCATAACCATTTTATACCATGCCATTGAAAATACAGTGGCAAAACAAACATTGCAACATATGCCTGGTGCATGATGGGAAGGTTGGATGTAATACCATCAAATATACAACAGCATTCCTGTATTCTGATTGGCTGTATTTTCTATGATATGGTATTAAGAATGATAGCTCATTGAGCTGTCTCATAACAGAATTGCTTCTTAGGGCGTGCTTATCATTTGTCACTGAGAGAGAACTGTTTGAGATGACCATTGAACATTGGTAAGAGTCTTTTTTCCAAAATCAACAAATCAACCAAATGAGATGGTGCTTACCATTTAAAATTCAGTTTTCCCTTTTTGTTTTCCAATAATGAGTGAGCGGAAACTAGGAAATTGAGGAAATGGTACCATAAGGAAATTTCTGACATTTTCCTTTCGAAAAAGACTGGAGTACCTACGGATTGATCTGGAAGTTAAGTCTACAATAGATGTGCAAAGTGCTGATTGGTTAAATCGAAATGAACATTGACTCAACCTAGAATGCTAGCAATTCCCCTTTGGTCAGTCCCATTTTAGGCAATTAAGCAAGCATAAAGTTGAGTGGCAAGCAGCATATGCAAAGCCTGCTTATATATACCAGCCTCGAGGCTGGAATGTGATGGGACGCAAGTCCATCTCTGGGTTACCCCCCAGCATACCCATCTATACACCTGGGTGGAGAGAGGCACTGTGTCTTACCCAGGAACACAACACAATATCTCTAGCCAGGGCTTGAACGTGGACCACTTGATCTGGGGTTGAGTGCACTAACCATGAGGCCACTGTGATTTCCAGCAAGCAACATAGCCAAAAGAAAAATAGATTTATCTCCCCTCATACCATCTTGGAACTTTTGCTCATAATTTGTGCTGCTCAACTTTTCACTCACTCACCCCATCTTTTTGTCAGAACACAGACCGTGGTAACAGGTACAGGTGTGACGTCGGAGTCCAAACAGCACCTTCAACTGAACAGTTTACCATACCACCAGGTAACCATGTAGCAACATTTGATTTATTTACAATTCCACCAAGCTAACATAGCAACAGTTTCCACATCATCAGGTGACCATAGTAACAGTTCACAGTACCACCAGGTGACCATGGAAATGGTTTACCATACTGCCAGGCAACCATAGTGATACAAAGTTTACATGTAAATATTACAATTTAAGTTTTCCATTCAACATGGTAACCATAGTGATAGTTTGCCATAGCACCTGGTAACCATGGTAATAGATTGATCAACTGACTGACCAATTGGTTGATTTCCTCAGGCCTTGGTGTTGGCATGGCAACAAGTGGCCCACGACTCGGGATGCAGTATGTTGACCCTTCACCTATAGCAACACACATAGTATCACCAGAAGCCATGGAAGGTGAGTTGGCATGCTGTTTTCATTACCATGGTTTTTAGAGGGGAATATGTATCTATTTCATGCACCACAAAGTTCTTTGTTGCATGTCTTTGTTTGTGTTTTTGGCCTTGGCTGTGCACCGTTGTGTGTTCGCATCTGTGTGAGGAACTAACCAATAAAAACGTTTTGGTTACATAATTCATGCATAGTGTATCAGCGTAAAATAAAGATTTGGGCACGGTCGTGGACCTTGCAGCATAAATCTTTTCATCTCTGTTTCCTTTGAAGTTTTGCAAGCTTCAGAACCATTCTCCTCTATTTACTATGCTTGCACCAGTTAGCTACTGCCTTGGGCACTCTTGAAAGCTTGGTAACAGGGGTAAAAATTAAAAGAAGTAATCTTATTTTATCCATGTCGCGTCTCTGATTGATTGGTTTGACGCTGCACGGATCTGCGCAACCTCGTTCCCAGGTTCTCTGTCCTTGTCAACGACAAGAGAGGCAGAGGGGAGAGAACCTGGGAGCGAGGTTGGGATCTGCGTTGAGCTACATCATCACTAGTGGAAATTTTTATCGCGCTAAAGTTGCATAAGTAGTGACCTTATGGAAGAAGCGGTACAAGTTTACAAAGCGATACAAGTAAATTCCGAAAGATGTGACTCCCGGAAAGTTGCGACTCTCCGATTATAGCAATAGGAAAGAGCTTCTATTGCCGAAATTGAGTAGGGAACTATACGGTGTCCTTAGTTTTTTAAAAATTCTAAATGTTGAGGAAGGTTGTTGTTATTCATCGTGGTAGATGCAATAATAAAGTGTATTATCGTTCGTCACACGATGTAGTCACTTTAAATGTAGATCGCGACGTTTCGATCGGCGTCGACAAAACCTGGATCGGACCGGATCGGATCGGATCACGGACCGGATTACGGATCGGATCACGGAAAAAAAAAAAAAAGTTTTAAAGAAAAAAAATCAAAAACAACCCCTAAATAAAAAATAAAAGTGGAAAACTAAAATATGTTTAATGAAAATAAGAATCCCGAATTTGACGCAATGACATGTTAATTACAGAGAATGACAAGAGGTCATTTAAAAAGCCACATAAGCGCCTAATTTACGACGAATTTAAATTGTAATGAACAGGCAGATGTAGTTATATTTGAACGTTAGTTGGCTCGAAGCTTGCGTGAACCTCCCATTCTCGTTTTTGAAATTGTTATCAGTGGCTAATTCTCGGCTACATTTTCGTGTCAGATGTGAGCGTTACAGTTGGCGTTACAGCTAATGAGAAAACTTACGTGCGAAAGCTTAAGGACATGACTTGTTTTGAACGAGCTACGTCACGATTTGCACATCTTGAAAAAACTAGCCTAGTTTTTCAAGTTCGTCATTTGCAATCCCCGTTAATCTTTGCCATCCTTAACGATCCTCATTCCGTTTTGATTTGTTCTTGCCTCTTAAGTGTTTTCTATCCTAGAGCACGGTCATTTTAAGGTTTTATTCTATTTAAAGGCAACTCTTTACGACCCTAAAAATAACTCTAAAAATCGTCACGTAACTCCTAAAATGTTGTTTTTTCTCGGGTTGCGTTATCGTTCACACTATCGATGTTATTCCTAGAATATTTTTGTAAAACAGCTATATTTCCCTTGAAATACAAATGGTTTGTTTCGTTTTATTCCAGTGCGAAATATCGTATTCCAAACTCACATCTTGTAAAAGTATAGACTTGTCTCAAAAACGGAAATTGTTTGAAATCATCAAGTGTTTAATGTTTTAGTGTTTTTAGTTTTTGTTTCTATTCATACGTTCGTCCTATTATTACCATACTGACTCGTTTTATGACAGTTTACCTTTGATGCAAGTGAATACACGAAATATCATTTATCTGAACTGCGGAGAAAAATGTGAAGACATGATTGATCATCGCAATCAAAACGCAACAGCCTGAAAAAAATTCATCTGTGACTAGCTCCCAGTTGGCTTGATATTATAAAAGAATAAAGGAATATCACACCTGAATTAAATAAAACGTTCTGCTCACAGTAGTCACTCAAGTGCAATTTGCTCAACAAAATTTTGAATTTTTGCCTTGATCCGATCCGTGATCCGATCCGTGATCCGGTCCGGTCCGGTCCGGTCCGGTCCGATCCTGGTTTTGTCGACGCCGCGTTTCGACTGCTTACTGCTAGTCTTCTTCAGGCGATAAGGTCGACTGATTGCACGGTATCATTTATATCACAAAGGTCAGCTGTGATTGGTGCATTTCGATCCTCCTATTGTTCCATTGTTCCGACGAGTAACTGTTCCCTCAGTGGTCAGCTGAGGGGAACAGGTCAGGGAACTGACCGTGCAATCAGTCGACCGTATCGCCTGAAGCAATAAGCAGTCGAAACGTCGCGATCTACATCTAAAGTGACTACATCGTGTGACAAACGATAATACACTTTATTATTCTAAATGTTGTTTCTGCTGTTCATTATCAGCTATGACAGCGTATAATCCTGCTATAGTGGCGTTAAATAACATGTTACGAGAACAAATCCGACTAGTGGAGCAGTTTGTGGAGATCAATCAAAGAATGTACGAGTCGTACTCCGCTGGAGTCAACGGTAGCTACCGATACACGACACTCGAGGACACGCAACAGGTAAGAGTCAAACACCCACGCAGAAAAAAATTTGCGCGCGACTGTTCGTGTGTGGAAAAAGGGAATATGGAGTTTTCTAAGTTTTCACCTTTTTTAAAAAAAAAAGGATGCAAATTGTTCGCAACGTGTCAAACTGCCGTATGTTTCCTAGCTCTAGCAAGTGAGAATACTGTTGGTTTAGCTGATGCCTGTAAGACCACACTCAGTGGCGGATCTAGGTGAGGGGCTCGGGCCCTTATTTTGGGTTAAAAAAAATCGCAGGAGGAAGAAAAGCCGGCAGGGCAGGAAACACCCCGCTCCCACTCCTCCCTTCTTAGCTCAAGGTCTTGATCCGCCACTAACACTAACACGTTTTCGTATGAAAACATGTAAATAATAATAATAATAATAGCGGAGCTCCGGCGGTCCGAAGGGCAGCCAAGCGGAGCCCCATACTCATACAGGAAAGAAAAGGAAACCCATGAGTTAATTTTCTCATTGTTATCATGGCTAGCGGTATTGCTCGTGGGCGCGTACGCACGACGGCGACGACGACGACGGAGTCGCGCAACATGGCGGCCATACTCCAAATAATAGGAGGACAGAGACATGTAGCCTTGGTTTACCGTGTACCTTTTTGATATTGGACATCCATATAAAGATCAATTGACACCTGTCAAAACAAGGTACCTGCTGACCAGTATCACGTAACCATATCGCGGGCTCAAGTTCACAGCTCATTGAAGTCACCTGGTTTTTTTTTAGTTGACCGCTGACCAAGTGCTGGTTTTCGATTAGATCGCGGGCTCACGTCCTGTTAACGTGTTGAAAACAGGGCAGGATTGTTTGGAAGCTGGTTAACGCTAACCCAGGATTAAAAGTTAATCGAATTATAACTTTTTTTTCTATACAAATGTTGTTTTGCTGCTTTGTTTTGTGTATATGGTGCTTATTAAAGCTCAAAACAGAAGGTCAAACAATATACAGAAAACCTCACCGCAAAGTTACACGAAATCGGAATTCTACCTTTTCATGGGTTAGCTTAATCGGGCTCTGAACAACTCGGCCCAGGAGCTACGCTTTTAGGCTGGCCTAAATCTATATATTAGACTTTATTTATACTGATAAAAGGAAAATCGGTCAGTCAATCAACGAAGGTTGATTAACTGGTATTACTCGGTGACCAGAAAACATACTTTTTGATGCGTTTTCGCCTATCCCCACTAAAACGACAAACGCGGATGAACACAGAGGCTTTGGTGTGGACGATTGGCGAAAACGAATAAAAAAGTATGCGTTTTCATGCGAAAACGCATTAGTGTGGTCAGGTGAAAACAAACCTAAAACGCTAGTGTGGGCGAAAATATTTTGCTTCGTTTTCGTTGAGACGAAAACGGATACTTTTAAAAACGCATTAGAGTGGTCGGGGCCTTGAATGCAAGAAACACGGTTCTTATGTAAAAATGTACTTAAGTGTTTACATCCTGTATATGTAAGAATGTGTGATTTTATTTTTCTTCAATATCGTAGTCTGCATGTTTTGTTTTTCTTTCCGCAGTTTATAAGAAGGAATCGACCAAAAACTATTTCCTACGAAGAAGCTCTGGAGCAAGTGAAACAAGAACAGAGATAACAAATGAGCAAAGAAAGTTATTTACATTGCAGTGAAACAGCTCTTAAGAAGAGATTCCTTTCGTTATGGTCACAAGAAGATTGTTTCTAAAGAACAGGATGTTGCAGAATGGGCTTGAAAAGAGAAGATGAATTTGAAACAGACTGTTTCGTGGAAACGGAGAGGAAAAGAGAGAGGGTTGCTAAAACTGTCTTGTTTATGAAAAGCGTGAATTTTGAGGGTGAATTTTCATTGTCATTATTAATTTTCACCACGTTATGTCTACGTATTCTACTGCAGAATACAAATTGACATTGGGAGGAGGAAACATTTTTGGTTTTCGTCACGTTTGTTGAACTATTTTCGATAGTGTTTTTAATATGGAAAGACTTGTTCATCTCTTGAGTGAACCAGATTCTGAACAGGCCTCACTGCGAAAAGGCTGTGTTCAAAAATGACATTAAAATGTGTTCTTAAATGACATTTTCTCATCCAATTCCATTCATTTTATTTTAGCTTGCTGTTTTTGTCAAACAGTAAGTGTTTACTCAATGGAGTACGTTCGCGATATTGTAATTTGACATTTATTTTGACACGGCGATGCTTTGCGATTTTCGATTTTCGATTTTCTAATTTCAATCCTACAAACCAAAGGAAAGCGAGTTGATTTAATAACAAAACTGATTTTGTTTTGCTTTAGAGGATCAAAGATGGACTGACATAGGTTTCAATGAAAGGACAGTTCAAAATTCATAAAGAAATAACCTCAGTTGCGGCATTTTAATAGATTAAAGAGTTTCCGTTTGTTGAAATATGTTTGCATTTACTCTGTTTTCACGAGAACTAATTATTGCATCTTTTATCGATGTTATGAAAATTTCCAGCGCTTATTAATCAACGATTTTTTTTTCCTGAACTTTGGAAAGTTTAGCTTTGCTTTTGAGTGGACACAAAGCGAATTTTCAAAGGCAGGATTCTTGATGTAGAGGCTGGGCGTTAGCTCTAAATTGTGGATATATTTTACAATTCAACATTCAAAGTTTTTCTGTATTGAAAAATTGTTGATAATACTCACACAAACACTGTCTATATTTCACATTAGTGATAATTTTGTTTTGCACATTCACAAGACTTCTTTGTTTCTCAGGACATAATAAACTTTTGTCTCTATTTAAAGAAATAAATCCCCTCTAAACAAACGAAATAAAAGAATTATGGAGGAGTATTGATGGCACATTTTAAACAATGATAATGGAGGTGTGAATCTACATTTGCACGTTGCTTAAAGTAATTATTTGCCAAGGTCGCTATAACGACTACTGAAAACAAACTCTGGCGACCTCTGAAAGATCAGGATTTAAATTCAAACTACGGGAGGGCATCTACTGTCGACGTTTGCTTATCAAAACAAAATTGAGACAGCCTTTGTCTTGCATTTTGTTGGGTTTATTGATCTGATATCGACGAAATTACACAGATAAGAAGCAAAAATGAGCACAGAGATAATCAAATCGGACGTGGAGACGCCGAAGGATAGTAAAGTGGACAAGGCAGCGAAGAATTTAAAACCAACCAAAGGAAAAGAGCTCAATCCTGGCGGAGCAAACAGAACCCGACCACCTAGCACCGCATCCATAACACAGTCAATGGCGACATCATTTTCTAGACAAGATGGACGACGAGGACCCGAGGTAGCGATGGAAAACACTTTCAAAATGACACCCGATAGAAAGTTCCCAGAAGGCGACGTCCGTTCGATACTGAAGGAAATTTTAACGGAGAGATTAACGGCAGCCAAATACGATGCCGACCAGTGCAGACAGCTATCAAAGTCGATATCGGACACAGTGAAAAACCGAGTGAAGGATTTGAACATTCATCGCTACAAAATCATTTGTCTGGTGCATATTGGTCAGCTGGGGAATCAAGCGATGCGAATTGGAAGCAGATGTCTCTGGGATACGAGCCATGACACTTTCGCTTCGTTCGAGTTCAAAAACTCATCTCTGTTTGCTTCAGCAACTGTGTACGGAGTTTATTTTGAATAACATACTGTGATCTGTTTCACTCTCAATTATTGATTCACACTGATTCATTTACAGCTCATAATATAGAATTCTTCGCTAGTTTCTTGTACAATCACAAGTTACGACCATAAATCTGTAGTGTGTTAGTTAAATGTACGACCGGTTGAAATAATTTTTACATTTAAGATTTGAACGTTAAAATAGTTGCGTCGAAAGCGTACTTACTAAATTTTTAACATATAATTAGTGAATTGTTTGTTTGATTAGAAATAAAACAATTCAAATGAACTCATTAGTAATTGATTAGTTTATCTCATTCCAGCAAGGACTCGTTAAGTATATAATATCGACACCTTTTTCAACCACCTGCCGGCATAAAACCACCCATAGCGTTCATACGATCTTTCTAAATACAAATATTAGCTGCCCGGGCAGAGATTTGCCGATAATCTTGCATCGGTTCGCTCGAAGGGGGGATGGCAGCTCCACTTAGAAACCACTAGCTACTCGGAGGGTTCAAATCCCGCGTCTCGCTACTAATTTTGTCTCAATCCCGCCACCCCGCGTAGTCAGAACGTCTATCCCGATCCCGCCTGGTTAGAGTCGCAGTTCTCCGCGTAACGTTATTTTCTGTTTTTTCATCCCGCATCCCGCCATCAATTTTGCAACAACCCCCGCATCCCGCTACTGCCAAAGTATTGTCTATCCTGCATCCCTTCGTTAAAATTTCTGTCATACCGAATCCCGCCTCCCATTTCATTAATCCCGCATCCCGCCAAACCTATGTTTATTTCGTGTCCCCAAATTAGTATGGGAGTTTTCCAGGCTACAAGACAGTCTCAGACAACCTACTTTTAATTTCCCGGGGGAGCATGCCCCCCCTGAACCCCTAGAGGCTCGCGCCTCCGGCGCTCGTTTCGACCGTCTCCTTGTTGGATCGCACCCTCCCGCAAAAAGACCTGCTTACGGGCCTGCTATCTACCCTCTAATCTAAGAGCTGCCAAGAGAGCTTGTGCGCAGGATACGAAATCGTGATCTTGTACAAGAAAAGACGACAAACAACTTCAGTGAATACACTTAAAAATATCTCGTCGCAAAAGCTTTTGCTAATGGAATTTGAGGAATTGATTACATGTATACGTTGCAAAGTATTTCACGTTTTCAAACTGTAATTCGTGGCGTTCCTGTGACAGCAATTGTTTCTTCTCAAATCTTTATGGCAAAGAGCTTAGAAAGTTCAAGTGTAGTGTATCAAGAAGTTTCTCCACCAACATAAATTAATATTGTGAAATTCACCGAATAGAGTTACTTTCTTTGATTTTATTCGTTCTTCTCTTTCCTTAAAATAGTTTTTGGAGGGAATTGCCTTCAGTTACAACTTCATTACAACTTCGCGTCAAACATGAAAAATAAAAGCATTCAGTCTCTCCTCGTAAATTAGACGTTCCTATAAAAAAGTGTATATGTTGTCTTCGACATTTTCGTCAGTCGAACTAGTCCAGAAAATAAAACTCTACAGCAATGCTGCGCCACACATTTCAAGAAAATGCTGCCCGTGGCCGTACTCAGTTTCTAAAGGGCTCCTGTGATTTGCTGTACGCTCTTTTGCAAAATCTAAGCACTGTTGTCGATTTTTCTGTTCTAGCTGTCTTTAAGCTTCCTAAAATCATTCTTAAAATAGATTACGATGCCCAAGCAGTTCTGTGAAGTCTTGAAGTCAAATACCATGCCATTGATCTTAAACTTTTTCCGATGAAAACGTGATTTATACGAGCTACGAATTTCCTGCTATTCAATACCGTCAAATAACACCAGGATCCGGCTCATTCTCCATATGAGCAAGTCCTCTCCTGGGGCGACTTCCACTCCCAGCAACTACACAACGCTTACGCAGACAAAAATACCACAAGGCTGTGACGAATATCACCACGAGAAGCGTGACAAACACTCCCAGGAAAAAGCCACCAGTCCCGGATACTTTGGGCTCTCTTACAGTGGGGCACTCGGATGCTGTGACTTGGCAGCGTGACAATTGGGTATTGTCACATGCGTGACACCATGATTCAATGTCACGCACCGCAAGCGAGTTTACAAGTTTAACAAACTGATCTAGAGAGCATGGGTCTTTGCATTCGGGAATGCTGTATTTTGTCAACGGTTCCTGGTAATGCAAACAAAAAAAAAAATCCTAACATGAATTACATGGTTTTACATTGTACAATTGTCATGTGTCGTTCAGCAGGGTTATTTGGGTGGTAATGGAACTTACTCTTGTAAGAGGAAGGGAAGAAGCGATGTGCGACACTCAGATGGCATCTGCCAAATAGGTCAACCATTTATGAGACATCCTGGGGGGGGGGGGGCAGTACTCCCCATTAACGGCTTATACGGGGAGGCTCCGCCCAAAGGGGGTACCTTTTTGAGGGTTCAAGTATATACACAATTGAAAAGGGTAGGAATTTCACAAGTTGAGGTATATGAAAGGGTAGGGCAATCTGCCATTTAGGTATAATGTAAATTGAAACTGAAAAATAATATTTGTTCTTCGGTTAACATTTCTTCTGGTAATGCTTGACATTCTCCTGTAGTATTGGTAATTAACTTCACTCCAAGGGTTTAGAAATGGAAGCAGTGTTCTAAAGTAGGTATGTGAAGAAAGGGGTAACTATTTTAAAAGGTATAAGAAATGAGTACCTTTTCTGTCAACGTGGTATACAAAAGTGTAAGGGGTTGGACATCGGATGTAGCCTTCCTGTACCAAACTTTGTAGAGTACCCCCCTCCCCCCAAAAAAAGAAATAAGGTAGGGAGGGAAAAATGAAAAGCTGCTGCTCAACTGTAAAGGAAGGAGAATATTTGAAATAATGGGAATATGAAATATGAGATGTGGAAGCCTAATGAATAGTTCACTCTACTAAACTGATGGTCAAGACTTACTAACCACCTGGTGGGAAGAAAACACATCTACAGTCAAAACATGAAAGTAGTTGAAATCTTCAACCAAATTCAAGGGAAAATGTCTGAAAATAGCAGCTTCCACACTTACCTCTAAACCATTCTTGAAAGAAAACTGAACAACAAACTTGCCATTGTTAGAATCATGTAGTAATTCGAAGAAAACTAAGGAAGCATAATATGGTATTCTTCTCAAAGGACTGTCAGACATTTTGTTTAAACCAAGTGCAGAAAACAGAGAAAACATTGTTGGATAATGGGCAGAGTAATACAGCAGCTGAAAAACAAGACAGAAGGAAATGGGATCAGTAGTATTATGGACAATCATTGCCAAGACACCAGAAAGACATCAATGGATACACTATAAATCATCTGAAACTTGAGTGATACTCGATAGTGTAGCAGATCAAAGAGATATGAAGTGTGCAAATGGCAAAAGAATGTTAGTCGATCATTCTGTCTTGCTCTTTGACAAATTTTGTGTCCAAATGAAATGAATTTCCTTTACTCCTCATGGTGTGTTGTTAGTAAGCCAGAATATTAATCCTGTCCAACAATCCATTGATATCCAGCAACATCAAGTCATGAAGTCAACCTGATATGGCCAAAATCAAGGCCCAATTCAGGTTCAATAAATGCCTAATCAGGTACACTTCTAAGGGATCTCAGGCTCATTTGGTCTTGCCATGGGAATTTTGGCTCTGAACGACATGTTGACAAAACGTGAACCATGGTTCAGTCCAGCTCACCTGATATTCTACTGAAATGACTAAAGGTTGGCACACATGAGGGGACTCGTCCCTGCGACTAGTCCCTGCAACCAGTCTCCTGCAGAGTTTACACTAAGGGACTGGTCACAGGGACTTGCCCCAGGAACAGTTCACACAAAGAGTTTTGAGGAACAAGTCGCAGGGACCTGTCCCAAAAATTCAAACCAGTTTGAATTCATGGGACTAGTCACAGGGACCAAATTTTAGTCCCTGCAACTAGATTTTGGGGCAAAAATGGCTGGTTCACATGATGGGACTTGTCCCCGCGACTTCTTGCAGGGACTAGTCGCAGGCACTAGTCCCCTCTTGTGTGCTGACCTTAAAACAATGTGATTAAGTTTATGGTCATTGATTCATAGTCTGTCAACTAGTACAGTGGTGAGAGCATTTCAACAAATTAATCAAGAGTATACTTTGGTCATTTGTACATGGCATGTGGGCCTGTAACTCAGAATCACCGCTTTGTCAATTAAGCAGCTTAGATCCACATGGATGCAAGACTTACAGTGCAGGTTGGCGTTATCAAATGATTTTAACATACCTTTCTCTTGCTTTTCTTTGCTGCGATCTCACTAAAACTTGAAGCAATCTCATTGGCCAAAATCCCGCCACCTATGTCGCCAATCATTTCCTTGCTGTATTTATTGTACTCAATCCAGTCTGCGAAATAAACTACCTTTCTCCACTGTTCGTCAGTTATGTTAAGATATGTATGGTTATACAGTTGGTGAAGATGGATATAGTCATACCTGAGGCAACAGAAAATTACAAATTAAATATTAAATTATTATCATGAAACTCAGAAAACTGTGAATACCAGAAATACTTATAGAATGGTATGGTGTAGCAAGTAAAAAGCCAATTAGGCATGAGAAAACTAAACCACAAACAGCAATGATAATTAGTTTGTGGTTTTGAGGTTTCCTTATGTGTCCTGAACTATTATGATCGGTCAGAATCAAATCTAAGTGTTTACAGTTTTTTGACATTGACAGTAAGCCAGTAATTAAGGTGAAACTGAGTTTGCAGCTGCAGCTTGTCACTAATCAAGGACCCATTTATTAATACCTGGGTGGGGAGAGACACCGTGTCTTGCCAAAGAACACGACATGATGACCCCAGCCAAGTCTCAAACCTACATGATACACCACTTGAACTGGAGTTCAGGGACCAGTGTTTCAAAGGGTGAGTAATGCTATGTCGCCAGAGAAATGGCTATCCAGTGGATAAATGATGGCAAAACAAACTATGCTATTCACTGGATAGTGATTTATCTGGTGGATGGCAATATCCACCCTTTGACTTAACTGGGGCCAGCACTTTAACCAATGGGTCACAAATGCTTATATACCACTATTTAATTATTGCAAAAGTAAACAGCAGCTTGCTTCAATGTCTTACACATTGTAGAAGTCTTCAAGTCCAATTTTCTCAATGCCTACAATGCTTTCAAGCTGTTTCCTCAATTCAGTGCTTTCACTCTCTTTCTTCTGAAATTCTGCACTCTTATAAAATGTATCAAGTCTTTTATTAAGCTCAGGGCAAGCCAGCCATCCTCTGAGAACTTGGTCATTCTCCACAGCAACTGTGTGAATCGGAACCTGCCATAAAGGAATAAATTGTGAATGATTAGTCATTTACTTACTAGCTTGGGCCATAAAAATTCTCACTCACTGGGGGAGATCTAGGAGATTCGGGAAGTTCAGTCTAACCCCCTAAATTAAAAAAAAATGAGACATTATAACATGCTGACTTGGCCTCAGAATGCCAGACATCCCATTTCTGAGGAACTCAATTTCAAAAAAAGTTTTCTGGGGAAGGATGCCCCCAGAACCCACAACAGTAGTTTGTATCTCAAGCCCCTCCTCTAACATCCTAGCCTGTGAAAACAGCTGTCCTTCTTTGCTCCTGGCCCGAGTATCACCTGTTCAAGACCTCTGAAGGGATGACTGTGGACAAGTCAGACATATTAAGTACTAGAAGCAAGAATTGGATTATTTATAAATTTTTTTACATCCATTCAGTTCTTTTAAACATATACAGCTGTTTCGAAAAAGGTTACTAACAAAAGCACAAAAGTGTACACAACGATCCTTAAAGGTTCTTTGGAAAGTGGTAGTTAACTGCTGTTGATCAAAAGTCATGGTCTTTTAGGGGGAGGGAAGGAAAAATCATAATATGAGTATCCATAGTTTCACCTTCCTTTGCACTGGAACACTGGGAATTTCAAACAACCAGAGGTAAACTACAATAACTGCTACCCACAATATACCTTTAGGCATTGTCATATACATTTATACATTCTGTAGGACTTTTTACAAGTTTATTTACCATCGTGTCTAATTTTAAGAGCCATGGAGATGTAGCCCTTTGTTGGCATTGCATAGCTCAGTTCGCACTGATTATCCCTATGATAATTACTGTTTCTGAAGACTCTCAAGGTCTATTATTACTGCATAATAGGGACAGCAGAGGAAGAGACTTTAAAGACAGCGTTAGAGTGACATTTAAAATAAGAGAATATCACAAACCTGTTGTATGTTGTATGGGGAATAAAAAACTCCAGCATAAGAAACATTGAGACTTTGGTTTCTTGGTGGATAAAGTCCAAGAAGAAAGCTCAATGCACTGAAAATAAAAAGTAATAAAAATGTCAGACAATATTATAGTAGTTTTCCGTTGTTCAATAAATGGTAGTAAGTTCAGTCTAGTATTTATTATCAGTTATCATGAATGGGTTTGGCAAAGGGAGATAGGAGAGAACACTACTAAAATAAAATTTCCCTGACCAGATAAAGGCAAAGTGTTAAGTCCCAGTCAAAGGTTAGCAACATTTCAATGCATGTTGGATGCAACATACTGCGCACATTTGGCTACCTTGTTACACTGTGTTCAATGTGACATGTTGGGTGTGGTTGACTCAAGTTTCAAACTGATCAAATTTGAGCCAACAATACCCAACACATCACAACACGTCACAACAGGGTGGCCAAATACACTCAACATGTTGGGCCCAACAATGTTGCGATATGTTGCATTGAAATGTTGTGATCATTTGGCTGGGGCTTTAGATATTAATAGTAGCTGTTTCCAGCATCCCTTTACAGCTGTCATCACACTTTTATGAACATGCCTTCTTTTGACCCTTTTACTCACCTTCTCTTTCAGCCACCCAATAAACCATTGAAAATTAGCCAGGGCGTACATGTATCCAAGTGTTTTTTTCTCACCTGTTAAGTGTTCTGGAATAGTCACTGGACCTCACATAAATATCCGGAGGAGAGTATACATTAGTCAAGAAGTTAACTTTTTGATAATGACTTTGAACAAAGGTTCCAGCTCTGAACATCTGGTCCATTCCTCTGATGGTCAGCTGACTGTCCATTCCTTCTTCAAATGTCTTGTGATCTTTTGTTAGAAGCATCCGACTTCCATGGCGTGAGATCACCACTGCTTGCTGGAGTAGCAGTTCTTTGAGAAAAAGGGGTTTCATCAGCTTATCTTGTACAACTCGGTGAAATACCAGATCAGCAAAATTCGTGTTTCTTTGTGTCATAGGAGGTCTTGTTGAGGGAGGTGGTGGGGGGAGAGGGGGGGAGGCGGGGAGGGGCCGGTGATGTAGGGAATTTCCAATGCATGTCCCCAACTGAATTTCAAAATGTGTTAAGTTATAAGATTTATGCAAAAGGTCCTTGGTGGAATTCATCACAATCCTTACCCCCTTCCCACACACACCTCTCCCCCCTCCCAAAGTACATGTAATCGCGTTTTCCGTCCATAATAGCGGTATTGGCTAAAATATGCATTCCATACTGTAAGCACTACGCGTCCATGCACACAGGCCGGCTATGTACATAAAATGTACTAAAAAGCGAAATGTATCAACTTACCGGCATAAATAGTTGAGGAAAGTGCCAGTAAAATGAACAATTCTTTCTCCATGTTTATAAAGTGCGCAAACTTGGTGAAGGAATTCGTATTATGAACATCAGCTGACGAAAGAAAGAAAGGAACCGTAGGATACAAAGCCACTAGGCAAACACCACCAAGAAAACATCTTGGGTTGCACAGAATGTGCAGTCTCGTGGACAAAACATGTTGTGTGACCCCTGCTGACGAACCGACGTGACTCGACGTATTACGCAAGTGACGTTGCAAGTGACAGAAAAACGTAAAACCAGCGGTTCCTCAGAAAGGAGTGAGAGCCTGGGACGAATATTAAAATAAGATGGCGAAGAAAGCAGCTTTAAACATGTGAAGATAATTCTACATTTCAAAACAAAAACAGTCTTATCCGAGAAAACGTGCAAGGCTAGCATGGCGTTTCCGCTCCAAGGAGGGCAAGGTGGGTATGCTTGTAAGAGATGACGAACAGTTTCAATGAGATCGGGCTAGATGCGTTTTGTTCCTTTTCAAACATCCCGGGCGTTTTCAGCGTTTTGCCTAATTTGGTTCCCATAATTTATTTACACTTAAATGCTCTCTGTGATTATTGGCTCGATGATATCCTTCGAATCGGTACATAAATATTGATTTCACCAGCGTAGATATTTAGAAGTATAGTGATCGAGTCAGATCTAGCATATATTGTGAGATCAGAGTCCATCCGAGTAGAGACATTGATCTTCAGCCGTTTTGAAAGCACTCGTTTTTATTCGTTTAATTATGACAGAGTCACAGAATAGACAGATTCTCCAAGACCTTCAACAAAAGCGCCAGATGCTTTTAAATCAAGGCCAAGCTGGCACTGGAAATATAGGGTTAGTTTGGTAAAAATCTAAACTGTTGTGATGCAGATATTCTGCCTGATCAGTCAATAAAAGTAGCTGTAGATTCATATTAAAGATATAACTTACTACTTCACATTGCTGTGCTTTCATTTTGAGTTTGTTTTCAAATTTCTTTCACTTCCCGTTGGCTCTAAAAAATTGATTCTTGTTAATTTCTCAGGCCTAATCTTTCTACAAGTCGTTCAACGGGACCAGAAGCTTCCACATCAACATCTGTTCCAAACATTAAGCCTCATGAGGCCCCAGTAAGTGAATAAATTTTAAAGTGCAAATTTATTTGTAAAACGTGTGTGTATCTTCATGATTAATTATCACACTGTCCAAAACTGAAAGATGGACAGATAATAAATAAAAATGTTCAAACTCAAAGCTGTCACTTTTTGTTGCTAACCCTGTCAGGCAGGAGCTAGTGACTGAAGGAAACAGCTAAAATATAGTCGATTTTGAAGGTGACATCTCCATTAAAATAATTTTCAGTTAACAATGATGTGAATCGAGTATGATGTGACAAATTTGTATAATTTAAAGTTTGTACCAGAATTGGCATCTGAGTTGTATGAAGCATATGCACAAGGGAGAAATAATTTTAAAAAAATACAAGTTAGAGTGGACTCATAGATATTTATTTTCTTACTAGATCATTCGTAACCCAGCAGACATGTCAATAAGTCAGCGACAAGCTCTTGAGGTAGGTTGACATAAATCAAGTCAGAGCTCCCATTATTATGCACATGCCTGCATCTCATACATACAAAAAATGAAAAGGATGCACAGTTTTTTGGCAAAGTCCATCCTTGGGATGGAGGAAAAAAGTTCGGAAAATTTTTTGTAAATAGGCAAAGGACCGCTGAAAAGCAAAAAGAACCCTGAACTCTTTGGAACTGGGGGTCCCAAAGACCCTTAACTATGAAAACTAATGGGAACTCTCCAAGTTTTGTGAAATCTCATGGTGTCCCTCACCATTTTTTGGTTTCTGTCAGATTACTAGTCTATTATTCGCTTGCTAGGTTCTTAGCCAAAGAGAAAAGATACTGTGATAGGGAGAAAGGGATTGCCAAAACATTGGAGGTGGATTGTCTTAACGGTTGGTACATTGGCAGCCAAATTTGGATGCTGGGTACTGCAATAGTTAATCTGGACATTGGGCAGTACACTGCTTTGGCTTTGTAGCAGTGTGTTAAAAATAAATAAATAAATAAATAAATAAATAAATTACAATATTTAGAGAGGAAGCCACATCAACCTTAGCCGGTTTTCATTCGGGTCCTCTATCCTGGTCGAACTGGAATTTGGAGATGTTGGTTTTTATGGAGGGAGGAAAACCAGAGAAAAACCCTTGGAACAGGACAAGAACTAACAACAAACTCAGCTCACATGACAGCGGGCCGGAATCGGATCCCGGCCTTATTGGTGGGAGGCAAGCGCTCTCAACACTATGCCATTCCAATATTCATCAGGCAGTGCTTATCTCCAGTTTCAATAGCATGAAGTGACTGGGAGTATTGCCACCCTCCCTCCCCCCATGGACTGAAAATGCCAATAACTTGACCAAATATTAATAAATTATGGTACATTACTAATTAATACATTGTGATCTTTTTGGCTCTTTTCTAGCATGCAAATGCTACATCATCAGGATATTTCATATCTCAAGATTCTGCTTATGGAAACCTTATTCTGCCTGTTCTACCAAGATTTGAGAATGATCAATAAGAATTTTCGATATGACCATTGTGTAATTGACAATTTTCTTATCACAATCATTATGGTGTGGTTTTGATACTGGAAAATGTCATCATAGCTCCAAGTCTCCAATTCTGTGGTCAGCTGGTAAAACTGCAAAGCAAGATAGTCTCTTCTTAGCTGAGTGAAAGAAGCTGTCAATTTGTCAGGTGGTGCTTTCATTATGCCAAACTGACCGGTCAGAGACCAGTGGGAATACTTGAGGAAAATGGAACATTTTCCAATCAAACCAGGCCAACCAAGAGGAATAGCTCCTATAAAAAAAACCACTTTTTATTCCTTTTCCAAATTCCCTACATAAGTTAAGAGAAGCAAGGCAATGAACCGCTTTTCCAAAAATGGAACAGCAAATTTCGATCTGAATGTTCCGACCGAAATAAGTGGACCACCTCCAGAGGTGATCCACAATAATCTCGTTGGAAGAAACCGAAACGGCACTTTCCATTGGACTTCGGCCTGAAATATCCAGAATCTTTGAGATAATGAAAGCACCCAAGATTTGGTTAGAGCCTTGCAACTATATATACATACTAACTGTCTTAGCTATCACTTGTTTCTCATTTGAGAAAAGTTGGTTTGTAGGTTACTCTAAGAAGCAACTGTGTTGTTCCAAAAAAATATCCATACCCCCCACAGAAGGTTTTTGGTTCACTTCCACCCTACCCCCACTGGCAATTGCTGCTTGCTTTGATACATGTACTTTTCTTTAAATTATCTGCCTTTGAGACTCTCTGCTCCTTGTAATTTATAATGACCTTCCATAAGGTGGTTATGGATATTTTAAGGGCCTTCACTGAGAATGGCATAAGTGAGGAATAATGTTAGTTTATTATTAGATCTAAAACTTATTGACTCATATCGGACCATGAAGACAGGCAAAAATTGGAGAGAAAAATCTGTGTGATTTTATTCCAGAACATTTATTATGTGTTAAAGCTGTAAAGGAATGTAGTGAAGAGGAACAAGTTTACTTTACAAGTGCCCACTTAGCTAGAACCATCAACACAGGCTCTTAACAACACAACACGATGTTTCTCTAAGATTACTGCAAGTTTCTACAGCAAATTCTCTCTTCAGGATAAAACTAGTTGTGTATCTTTGTAAGGTACATCAAAATATTTATATGATGTTACTGTTTCTAAGTGGTTGCATTTCTTTCTTTGATGAGCAAGTTCCTTGCTAATCAATGTTAGGAATGTTGTGGTCACATAGGCTTAGTCACCAGTGAATCATCTACTAGGTATTACTTTATTTTGGCTTGCCGTAACGTGAATACGAGCATCTACATCACTATTTTGGAATATGAACAATATATATGTAGATTGTTAACATTATCATAACTGTTAGCCTGCAATACAGGCCTTATTTTGGAACAGAACGTTTGATAAACCAGGTTTTTTGATGTGCCATCTTGGAATTGTAATCGGATGCTTGAGCAGCGGAGGGTTGGTGAAGTGGGGGGTTGGGGGTGGCCTTCCCTTCCTCCTTGCCCATTTTTTTCACTTCACGTCTACCTCCGCAACAAATTTCCCTCGCCCCAATCCTCCACAGTTAGCAAATCTAAGATGGCAGCCTAATACGAAAATGTACACTCACACACTCAAAATACCCCTGCACTGCTGGCTACATAACTGTTAGCCAGTGGTCTTCAACAGTATAATTACACTACCAAGCCAAAATCAAGCAATAAATATTCATTTGTAATTACAACACGACTGATTGGTGACTGGGTTTAAATATTAAATATCCATTAAACACATCTTCTTCAATATCTTCTTTAAAACTTTTCTTAAGAAAATATTCTTTCTTTGTCAAGAAAAATGTAAAACAATCTAGCTCCCTTATAAATAGATAAAAGTAATTAATAAAATACTTCAATCAGGCTTTACATTAGAGTTTCAAAAATACCAAATCAAGTGTTTCTGTTTTGTTCATGTGATGAGGCATAATCATCTTGTAATATAAAAAGCCACAGCCACGTATCATCAGGATTCTCATTAATTTAAGGAGTAGAGGGCTAGTTTCATGAGGTAGATGGCTGACACCGATAAGAGTGCTGAAGGGAGAATCCTTGAGGGAGGTCTGGGGCGTGTTCCTTCAGATAATTTTGAAGTTGAGAGGTTCTGAAATGCAAGTTTACACATACTCTTGAAGATATTTCCTCACAAAAAATCAACTTTGGAAGAGGTCAAAATGCCAATTTGTTACTGCAGTTTATGAGAACATACACCACACTCTGACCCCATGCCCCATTTCTAGCTACAGCCTTGACTGCCCTGGGACAAAGACACACAAGGCTCAGTCATGTTCCAAAAAACCTGTGTTTTCTCTAATAAATTACTCTTTACAACTTACACATGTATTATTCCATGAAAATTAGGCAGCTCAGAAATAATTATTTAAGTAGCCAGTTTTTTACCTGGTAGCTGGCACTTAATGAGAACCCTGATTATACTGTCCAAAAAGCACCTTTTCCTTTCATTGTTTTATCGCTTTCTGTTTTTGTTTTCTGTTTTTCGAGTCTGCTTGTGATGCTTTAAGATGTTAATAAAAGGCTTGAGCTTTTTTAGTTTGTTAAAAAACAATCCACAACTTTATAATACATCATCATCACAGATAGTCTTGCCATACGCAGTGTTGTTTTGGCTTGTGCCGCATCTTTTCCTTCCAGTAGATTGTGTTACAAGCCAAACAATGATTTCTGCATAAGAGACTTGATTGATCACTGTTTCAGCTTTCTTCCAGCCAGATCACACGAGAACAAACGTCGACAAGAGTCGAAAGATAAGAGTTTTACACAAAGTTAATTTTTAGTTTTCCATCATCACTGTGATGTAAAAGTAGCTAAGAGTATGTAAGAGTTGGCATCATGTACTTGTCAAAGGAGTGAAAAATTTTAGAAAATTGATTAGGTTCAAATTCTCATATCAGATCAAGAGGAGAGGGATGAAAACTTGCTTTACGAATGAAGTGATATTGTGAACTCTCCTTAATTCTTGATCTTCTTTGAGCATAGCGCTGTCAGCTGACTGATTTTGTTGATATTGTCTATGTAGTTATTCACCTTCTTCTTATTACAACCTGCAAAAAGTTTGAAAGACTGTTTTCATTATTTATTATCAATGAAGTATTTTTCTTCTGTGAATACTACCAACCAAACAACTGCAACATAGACTTTTGTTTCACCAAAAGGAACCAGTTTAAGTGCACTGACCAATATCATAAATCCTCAAATTAGTACTCGGGGCACTTATTCCAAATTAAGGAGAAGATGGGGGAGGGGGTGTGTTTATTCAAGGGAGGCGCTTAATCCAGGGGGAACACTTATTTATTCTTCCCAATCTTGGTCAGATATGATCGGTTTTTTTGTAATATAGGTATGTGTCAGTCCCTCAGAAGTCTCAGGTGGATCCTGTCTCTCTTCAAGAACTATGTTACATAACCCCTTTAGCCAGTCTAGGCCCACTGCACAAGGTTGTTTTACATTAGGCAATAAATCAGCAGATCTTCAGTAACATCCATTGTGACGATCAATGTGCAGTGCTTGAATGAGTCGATAATCGCTTGTGACTGAACACAATCAAAACTAATATTTAATATATTCTTTGCTGTCTCAGTACTCTTCCATAAAACAGACAAAACAGGGTGGGAGGGGGGTGCTTGAATCAAGGGGAGGTGGTTGTTTTCAATTTTGGCCAATAGCAGGGGCGCTTATTTGAGGGGAGGCACTAATTCTAGGATTTACAGTAGTCCTTTTCACAGTTCAGTTTTCTTTTTTTGCAATATAATGTAAATTATTTAACATGGATGCATGGCAATTACGAGCAGAAACTGCAAAACTGTCTCACACCGATGTTAGATTACATAGTGCAAATAAGAAAAATAACCATGAAAAGAGCTAATTTGTAGCTGTGTTCCAATTAACAGGAATTACTGTATTTTACTTTGTATCTAGTGAGTTGGACAAAAAATTTCCTATTACTGGTAATTTTAAAAAGATTTAGACCTTGCTGTGTACAATTGCCATATCTGTGGAAACTACCAAAAGAGCCCTCACTGCCCCTTGACATGATATTTCTATGAGTTGCAGAATTGAAAATGTACTTACTCGTGTTGGTTGAAATCCATACATGGGAGGAGATGAACCTCTTATAAAAACCCGCTGGGCACCTCCCAACGGTCGACCTATAACACAAAATCACAATGCTCACTTCAAAATGTGCTGACATTGTGTTGTGTTCTTGGGCAAGACACTTTACTCTCACAGTGCCTCTATCCACCCAGGTGTATAAATGGGTATCAGTGAACTTAACGCTTGGGGTAACCAGGCTACATTGGACTAGCATCCCATCCAGGGAGGAGCAGAAATACCCCTAGTCGCTTCATGTTACCGAAACCGGGATACACTCCGGCCTGATGGGCCACTTGGCTTGTATCCAAACTTTACCTTTACCTTACAATTACATGGTAAAACTCTCTAAACTTGATGACATGAAACAAAAACAACAAGTCTTACAGTCATTCTAGTTGAGGAGCACAGGTTGATGTAAAATACACTTATGTTAAGGAAGGGCTTTTAAATTTTTAAGCAACTTCTTGGAATTTCACTGAGTGCTTGATCTAGTTTTTGAACAGATAATACACACTGTAATATGCTGCATAGAGCATATAAACAGGATGGCTTCTTAGTAAATTTCATGATGTGATACATTTTTAGGAACTTAGGATTCTTGAATTATTAAGTAACCTTTTTTTAATAATTTCAATTGACAAGACTTATTGTTTATGTGTTACTGGTTGTTACAGCTATACCTGTTGTGGGTCTTGTCAACATGGTCTTGGATGTAACTGGACTTGATGTTTGCCTGCCAAGACAATAACCACAGTTGACACATGTATTGTTTCATGGTGAGAAAACTTACTGAATAAGTTGTAAGGATTAAAAAACTTTTTATTTCAAGTGGTCATTAAATTCATCAAGTATATGTAGTGGATATTGTACCATTAACTTTGGAAAGCAACGACCCCCCAAAAGTAACGTCAAACAGTTGTGGCCATTAGTAAATCCCAAAAGTAGCAACCTTCCTGAAAGTAGTGACCTCCCAACCTGAACCTTCCAACAATTATTCACGTCGTGTGATAGTAAGGCAGATAAAGTTGAATAAAAAGCACAAATGGTTGCGAACAGGATACAACTACAGTGGGCCATGTGTCTGAAAGCTTAGCTGAAGTTCTGCACCAGCCATTGCTGCATATCCAGTCAAAGAAAAAGAACACAGTATTGATGTACAACAAAATTCTCAGAACTGAAATTAAAAGAAATATATTGCAACATATAAGGAGAATTTATATTTTAATCTTGGAACCTTACCTGGGCCCCCTCAGAGCTGGAGAAGACTTGGGTCTTCTTCCGTCTAAACCTTCCATCCACCCTGGGAGTGGAACAAATGCACGCTTCACAGATGAACTGCTTACATCCCGACCTCCAGCTAGCCATCCATCTGCCTGTCTGAATGGAACTGTACCAGGGTGGGTGGGTGAAGAAGGTCGCTGTGGGGGTGGGGAGGCTGCATTTACCCTTGTTGTGGCACTCCCCACCCTAGAAGGTATTCCACTGTTGCCAGCCTTTTTGATAACTTCTGGTGTCTTCCAAGCATTTATTCTTGCATGTTCTGTGAAGGACATCATCTCTTGTAGGCCTCCAGATTCAACAGCAAAGTACTGACCACTTTCTGAATCAAGGTCATCTAACGAGTGCTCATCTTCATCAACACTACCCTCCATGAGAGGTGCTTCCTCTTCCATTTCTCTGCTGAAGAAGAAGAAAAATAATCATGTGCCGATAGGCCTTTTCCAAGTTTCTTTGCGACTCTGTTTCGAAATGAGTTCTCAAACAAAACCTTTGATTATAAGAAAATGAGTTTTGTTTGCATGAAAATGAACACGTGAGGCAGGACACACGTTCATACGAATTTCATATGAATGGTTTCGCACAAAGACTCGTTTTGACACAAAGGCAAAAGGCAACTTGGAATAGCCTGTTGTGATGTTCCAAAAAGTATCCATAAAGCAGTTCTTAAGCCGGGTCTGGGGCAGGCCCACTTCTTGCAATGAATCAAGGATTTTCCTCTGTCTGAGACTAGACTAATATTGACAGGGGTCAAATCATGCAGCAATGACGGATGTGATTAGGCAAACTAGCCTGATAAAATATTTGGGTCAGGTAGCAGCTCTTGCAAGGTCTCTTAGGGCTGTGCTATAGAAGCACCTGGGTGCGACAGTCGACCAACTGTTCTTCAGGTGCCTAGAAAAACTTACTTTTTTTTCATATAAACTAGTGCTGGGTACCCAATATTGTGAAACATCAGGTTAGGAACCTTTGGGCTCCCCATAATTTTTCTTAGACCCTAGCCTTGTCTCACATGAATGGCTTGATATGCTTTGAGAGAACAATAAAACAAACAGAAACAACGCCAGTAGCCCTAAAACAATATATAACAGCTACTACACTAGGACGACAAAGAGAATTCAAGCTTACATGGGCTGCTACACTTCTGAAATATTTACTTTACAAGCTCAGTGCTAAGCGTCTTTGGGAAAAAAGTGTACCCTATTCTGGGTGAAAAATCTTTATAGATAGAAGCTTTTGAAAATTGTTGGAGAAATTATATGTTAAGTAATTTGAAAGATAAACAGAAATCTTTTGAATTTCCCACTGCCATTAAATGGAGCTAATCCATCAGAGCCACAAAAAAAAAACGTATGAAAAAACTACATAACAAGTCTTTCATTCTATAAGAACACATTTAAATTTGTAACTGAAGAACAGATAAGGCTATCATGTTGACACAGATCTCTATTTAATTTTTTTGGGTGTGAATTTGCAAGCAAACTTCAGATCTTACTTTTGTTAGACCAAATATTGCTTAACCTTACTAACTTAACAATCTACGGTGTATATTCTTTAACATTTACACTCTTACATGTTAGTCTCAATGTCTTCTTCCACAAGTTCGCCATCTACCAGCAAAGGCACACATCAATAAATTAACATGTAATTTAACCACGTGATAAAATTGGAATTGTTTAACCCAGCACTTGAGCAAAAAATCATCTGTAGCAAAATCGCAACCCAAGTTCAATGTTACAAATGACTAGTCAAGCTCACAAGTGATTGAAGTCCTAAGCAGGATTGTGTTCTTACTCCATGATGGAGGCAACGTGGCCAAGTGGTCAGCGCATCGGACTCGCAATCTAGTGGTCCCGGGTTTGAGTCCCGCTCTGACCACTACCTGGATTGTTTCACGGTAGCCCGGAGTTCAAATCCTTGCCCACGCTTGTAAACAGCCAACTGGTTTGCCTCTGGCCAGTTGGGATTCTTAACAATGTTATGTTCAATATGAACGATTTTTTTCAGTTGTTTGCTCCGCCCCACTGGCCTTTGGTGGTAGGGGTAAATAACGGTTATTTATTTATTTTTATTATTATTATTATTTTTTTTGGATGGAGTACATCCCCATAAGATATCAGCATGGCTAAATACAAGTGATAATCCCCACACTCAGTTCTTAGATTAGAGAACAAATTAAATGGTCCAAATACTATTAATAACAGCCATGTCAGTGCCTTAAAAACTAAATCAACCAACTTTTTGTACCTTGAGTAGATTCAGAGTCAGCATTAGCTGTAACCTCAGAGATAACAACAGGGCTTGCCTAACAAGTAGAAACTAAATATGAATTATGTGATAAGAACTCTTTGTTGGCACAACATTGTGCACAAAACAGTCACGAATTTGATCTCGATGACGTACAGATCGTGGACCGCTGTTCACAGTGGTTGCGAAGATTTGATGCGTGACCAGAATTCTATTAATGAGCACATCCAGATTCCAGACATGTACACTTTTTTCTTCGCAGGAGTTTGTTTTCATGGGATTTAATTCTCACAAATTGATGAAATCTCCGCAAAATTTGCGAAAATTACATCCCACGAAAATTTCATGCCACACAGTAAGCTAACCATGATGCCAACTGTGTTGTGTTACTATCTCCTTAATTACCTGATCATCCCGTTCATCCAAGGCCTGTTCATCTTCCTTGTATCCTTTTTCATAATAATTGCCATTGATATCAGACTCCTGGGAACTTATCCACTGCACATCTGCTTCTTGCAAGCACTCACGAACAATTGATCTCACATGATCTGTTATGACAGTCTCCCCTGAAAAGCAATGCAAAATCCCAAACTTACCGTTAGTTCCTTGTGCCAAGCATCTGACTTGTTAATGGAAGGCGTAGCATTGAAGTGATTGGCTTGCAAATCTCTGCACTGAGGAGTCTGGATTTCTGCCCATCCCAGGGTCTTGGAGAAGACTTTTCGCTTTATTGCAAACTTGGGACTGAAGATGCTGCAGGCAGCAGTGCTCAGGCTGTCTGTAGCATCTTCAGTCTCAAGTTTGCAATTAAGTGAAGATTAATTTTAGGTCTTCTCCAAGACCCTCGAATGGGCTGAAATCCAGACTCATCAATGCAGAGGTTTGCAAGCTAATCACTTCAATGCTATGCCTCCCACTAACAAGTTAGTACAAGCCTCAATTAATAACTTGAAAAAACATTTCAGTAGAGGTAAAGAATCTGTCCTATGGGCACCCAGTGATAAAGGTAAAGGTAAAGTCTGCATACAAGCCAAGTGGCCCATCAGGCCAGACCTTTTCCCAGTTTCTGTAGCATGAAGCTACTAGGAAAATTTAGAGCTACTCCCCTTGGATGGAATGCTAGTCCATCGCAGGGTTACCCCCTGCATTAAATTTGCCGGTACCCATTTAGACACAGGGTGAAGAGAGGCACTGTGAGAGTAAAGTGTCTTGCCCAAGAACACAATGCAATGTTACCAGCCAGGGCTCAAACCCGGACTGCTCAACCCTGAGACAAGTACACTAACCATGAGGCCACCATGCCTGCACATATCCAATGATAAATCTAGAGCATTAATGTTTTTCTATGTTTTGTCACCTGTTGTTAAAGGTTCCCCTTGATATGGTGTAGCATTGCTACTGTAGGCTCCTGGGAGATCAACTCTGAGTTGAAGATTCTGCCTGATAGCATCAGATAGAAATTGAGCAGGTCCCTGAAGTCAATTAACCTGCAGTTAGTCAATTGTCACTTAGCCAGTCAATCAATCAGTCTGTCTATCCGTCATCCTGTTTGTCCATCAGTCAGTCAGTCAGTCAGTCAGTCAGCCAGCCAGTCAGTCAGTCAGTCAGTCAGTCAGTCAGTCAGTCAGTCAATTAATCAATCAGACAGGCAGCTGGTTAATATATAACTAATAAGCCAATTGGTTTGTCCAATGCTCAGTCAATCTATTGATCAGGCATTCAGTCCGTCAGCCAGTTGAACAACCAGTTAATCACTCAGTTACACCGTAAGTCACTCAATCAGTCAATCAGCTATTAGACCATCAATTAGTCAACCAATAAGTCAACTCATCAGTCATCAGTCATCAGTCATCAGTCATCCAGTAAGTCAATTACTCACTCATCAGTCAGTAGTACAAAACAAACAAAGTCAGTAATAAACCATGTTGATTAAGCTAGTCATACCCTGCCACTCCTTGTGTCAATAGGTGCACTCCTGGATCCTAAAAGTAAGTAGGTAAGGCAAATTATTGTAACACTTTTAAGAAACTGTTTATGACTCAAGTTCACCTTGTAAAGTAGCAAAACTTTGAAACACTTCTACACTAACCTTTACGACTTCCAACCTCCTGGAATTCCCTGACACAAACAAGGGATTACCTACTGTCAGTAAATTTTATTACTGTTGCTTAGTTGTTTTTATATTAAATTACAGAATTGAATAAACTGTAAGTATACACAATTAAATTGACTTTTTTTAAGTATCAAATGATAGCCAGAACTATCCACAATAAAAATTAATTTCACAAAAGGTCCTTATATGTGTGAAAACGTAATGGTGAAAAACAGTGTTTCATTGCACTACTGCTACGGTTTGAAGTTTCAGAATACATCAATGCCTCCTATGTGATTATTACATCACAGTCCAACTGAATGTGGTTTGTTCAAGCAAAAACCAAATCTCACATGAACTATTACATGTTTCCAAGTTCAAGTCGCCAAACATGTGACCTCAAACATTCCCAAAGGACTCTGAAGACCATAAACACTATATTACTAACTTTGAATAAGACTGTTGCTTCCATGTCTCTGATGCAGGGTCCCACTTGATATCCGCAAAATCAACGTAAGTGAACTGCTGATCCAGGTGGCTGGTGGGATAGTCTGCCTGCTGGAACTTTGGTGCTGAAGGAGTAGATGTTTATGTAAATATTAGCTTTTTTACCACAATTATTAAAAAAAATTGTTTCCAAAAGGGTAAAAATCACACGCATGTTAAACCACACGCATGTTAACATAGCCTGATGCAGACTTGGGAGAAAGTCTGAAAGAACTCTGACAATGTTTATGTAATTCCTAGCTGAAGGTAATCCGAGTTTACATAAGACTTTTGAATTCTCCCACACTTTCTTAAGTGTTTTTACCAAGTTAACTAACCAGGGAGAAACTACTTTTTTCAACAAAACACAGCCAGCAAAGCAAAATTGTGTTTACATAACCTCATGCAAAATGATTTGTCACAGTGTTGACAAAGCTCATCAGAACTTGCATTACATGACCGAAATCTCCATAAGTGCAATCCAAAATGACAGCTCAGCATAAGACCTTATTATGTACAGAGTTGAACTGCAATTAGTTGTTCAGAAAAATGACATACAGTACCTGCCACCGTGTCTAACTGAATCAAGCCCATGTTGAACTCAGGAATGGCTGCTAGGCGACCAAATGTCTGAAAAAATATTCATCATGCATGTCTGTCAAGAAATGTCTAGTACTTGTAAAAATTACAGAAAAAAAAGATATTTTGCATTAATTATAAGAAATCCATTTATTGTGGATCCTCATTACTACCTTTGGGCAACAAAAAGCTCCTCTTAAGAAGATTTAATTATAGCGGTAGCAAAACCTTTATTCATTGATTTCTTCTTTTTATTTCTAACCAGTTGACAATTTTTTTTCATTTGTGTTGCATGCCTGCTTTTCTTAAGCGTAGATGCACTTAAAAAAAAAAACATGCTTTGATCACTCCTAAAAATTAAGAGGAACAAAAGTTACAACTAAATGTATAAATGCTGTCTGTAAGCATACCTGATGACCAACTTCCACTCCGTCACCAAGTGCTAGGAAAAAAGGATGGAATGGTAGTTAAGAGAAGTTTTAAAAGGGAAGAAAAGAGAGGGAAATGAAAACAAAGGAAAAGAAAGGAAGGAAAACAAAACAAAAGAGCATTCCTTTAGATAAATATACCCTGAGAATAAATTACTTTAACAATAAATCAATTATGTGTAACATGAAAATATTATCAATAGCACCACAACAGTGCAAACCGAGCGGAAAAAAAACCCAGGACATTGTCTAACACACATAAACAAACCCACATGTGAAATTTGGAGTGTTTTCAACAAAGTTCACTTTTGACCAAAAATTGCTAATGCCTCTTTTCCACCAAGTCCCTCAATTACAGTTGATTCCCCAGCTATTGAAGAATTGAGATAGCTGATGTCTCAGGCATCATTTAAAAATCATATTGTATCACTCCAGAAACATTACATGTTAATAAAATTAAATGGCTGAATTTAAAGTTAAGATTGTATATCATGATGTGTTAGTTTACCAGGTTTTCTATTAATTGCCTTGCTTCTTTTTCCTCTGAGCCCCGCACTTTGTCTTGTTCTTACACCAACAGCAGACATAGCTCTTGCAGTCTTGTTCCTTGCACCACCAGCTGTGTCGTATCTAAACAATTCAGGTCACTCAGTTTCTGAATATGCAATGTATGTGCTAGCAATGAAAGTATAGACTCGATTATAGTACCAATTTTTTTTTTAATAAATGATGTCTGAACATCTTAGAGCCAGAACATCTCTCTGTTCTTGCAATTGGAGAAGTCAAAATGTCTCAGGCTCACAGAGAAAACTGCTTGTCTCACCTTCTCACAAAGTCTCACATTTAATATTCACTACTGCTCTTACTGTTTTTAAAACTTCCTATCATTTTACAATCATTTGTGAAAATTTGATTCATATGCAGCACTTGGGTGTTCATGAAAACCACCATATACACCTCACAGCTGCACTGAAAATACTTTTGGGAAAAGAATTGCTCATCAAAGAATTACTCATCACTTTTTCAACCTTCATAATGTGACCGAGGCAGGTTCTGGTGTTGTTAGTGAACAACGAAACAGACTTGTAGCCACAATAAAATTTATTTATGCAGGAATACAGAAATTATACAAAAGGAAAAAAAAGGGTGATTGCAAACTGAAAAGAATAAATTAAAATAGCAAATCACTAAAAATATTACAATAACATAATCAAAATATAATACAGAAATAATAGTAAAACTTGAGTGTTACAATGAGCATTCACTAAATTCCTACAAAGCATTGCATGACACTGAGTAAAATATTAATCCTCTTATCTGGCACTAATAAAAAGCTATTCTTAGAACTAAATGTGAATCAACTGAAAACAAGTGAAACATAAACCAAATAATAGCTCAAAACAGCAAAACAATGAAATAAACTGATCTTGCTAGCAATTTGAATAATTGTCCGACATAAAACTAAGAAAACTGTAAACTTGTTACTTTGTGTCAGGACAACATCTGTCATCATAGCTGGGTTAAACAAAGCTAGACTAACAGTGAAATATCTAATTTCAACAATGAACTCAGCACTAAAATGAGTCTTATGTAGAGACAAATACAATGTTTTGGAAACTACACATACAATGAATCCTAGATACAATTTGGACATGAATCAACAGAGGATTCAAGCAAAGATTAAACAATTGGTTTAAGATAAGTACAAGTTGACTGTAGTTTTGAACTTAAAACCTAAACTTTAGACATAATAACAAGGTTAAATGTGACATACCAAAATCCTGAGTGAAACGAATCACTAATTTAGGTCACAAGGAACAGTACTTGACCAAGGGGTCCTCAACTTGAAAGTGCAGGTCTTGAACACTTTGAACCACTGAATTAAACTAACTAACTGCACTTCTTTTATTAGGAAACAAACAATAGAAGGAAATTCTCATGATTCTAGTACAAGGTGTGGTGGTGTGACATATAGGAAATTCATGATGTAAATCCTGTGTGGTTAGGTTATGTGGGTTGATTTGATAAAGAAAGGAAATAGTTTCTACCAAACTGGAATTCTAAATTTGTGCTAAAAATGCATTGTCATGTTTTTGTGAACCTGGTCACACACTCCCCTGCTTAACACTGTCGTCCACAACATGTGTATTAATAGTTACTAAATTCTAGACATAGAGTCCATACAAAATTAATAAAGTCGATATAACTAAATAAATTGAGAGTTCATTGACTGTAATAGTTATGGAACTTGTTACTGCAGTTTTTGGTTGCTTAAACCTGTTCTTGTGTTTTCCAGCGGTTTTCCTCTTTGTTCGTCTAGGTGGTATAGGAGATGTAGTTTCTGGAACAGGGGCTTCTGCTGAAGGTACAGGTTCTGTATCATTTTCAACGGTAGGTACTCTCTCCTCTGAACAGGCTGGGTCTGCACTGGTCTGGCCTGTAGGTCCTGGTCCATTAGAGGGTTCTGGGGCTACCTTTGTACATTCTTTGGGTAGAATTAACACAAGCTCCTCATCTGAATTATCCTCCTCATCTGCTTCACTACTAGGATCTAAGGATTTAGATTTTCTAACAGGTTTGGGTCCTGGGTCCTTCTGTTCCACGTCTGGATTGGTCACACTCAATCTTAGATTGCTTCTGTGCACCTTTCTGGTCTGGCCAGGATCATTGATAGGTTCCACCGTGTAGACTGAACCGTAGAGGTCTGTTGGAACATCAACAACTTTATACGGGGTAGAATCCCAGGCGTCCTGTATCTTGTTGCGTCCATGTACATGGTTTCGTAAGTACACTATCTGATCTTTCTGGATCGGGATGTCAAACTCTTTTCCATTGTGGTGTTCTCGTCGTCTCTTGGCTTGGAGCTGGAGATGCTCCCCTGCTCTTTGGTAAGCATCTCTTAACCTTGTTTGATGAGCTGCTAACCAATCAATTGAACTTTCTTCAACATCTTCACCCTCTCCAAGAAGTAAATCAATTGGAAGTCGAGCTTCTCTTCCAAACATTAGATAATGGGGGCTGTACATCGTTGATGAATGTGGTGTGGCATTGTAAACATACAATAACTCTGGTAGGTATTCAGGCCACTTGCGCTTCTTAGACGGAGGGAGGGTTCTTAGCAGATCATGCATTGTTCTGTTGAACCTCTCACATTGTGCATTACCTTGGGGGTGATAGGGTGTAGTGCGAGATTTCTTGATCCCATAAAGTCTGCAAAGTTCTGCAATAACTTCACTTTCGAAGTTTCTTCCTTGGTCTGAGTGAATTCTTAGGGGAATTCCATATTTGAAGAACCATTCTTTCACTAGAACTTTAGCTGTTGTAACAGCTTTCTGGTCTCTTGTTGGGACTGCACAAGTAAACTTTGTGAAGACATCAGTCATAACAAGAACATTCTCTCTTCCGTCAGTCGCTGGTTCAAGGACTGTAAAATCTATTGCTAGTATTTCAAGTGGCTTCGTCGCCAATAGATTTCCCATGGGTGGTCTGATTCTCGGGTTTGGCATCTTTGATAAGGTACACCTTTCACAGTTCTTGATCCAACTCTCCACATCTGAGTACATTCTGGGCCAATAACATCGTTCACGTGTCAGCTGAAGACTTCTTTCTAATCCTTGATGTCCCATATCATCATGCAGGCTAGTGATAACTTTGTTCTTCAGAGTGGCTGGTAACAGAAGCTGTTTCAGTTCTCCAAGTTTGGGATCCTGAACAATTCTGTACATTAGGCCTTGTTCTCTGGCAACTTTATCCCACTGTCGCAACAGGGTGACACACTCGTGGGAAAGCTGCTTTCTCTCTGCAAAGGTGGGTTTCTTATCCCTCTCCCAGAACTTTAGGAATTCTTTAATTGTGGGATCAGCCTTCTGCATGTTGATAAGTTCTTCCTTTGTGTGAGTGGGGAATGATGTAGTGGCAATTACTGGCTCATCTGTTGTTGCTTTCTTATTAGCATCATTAGTTGTCTGATCAGTTGCTGTTAAATCATGGTCTGGTTCATATGCTGCCATTCGTCTTACTTCAATTGGGATAGGCGTCTTCACAATAGCATGGCTCAGGTCAGGAGGTACAGGAGTTGCTAGAGTAACTATAGACTCAATGTGTAATAATTCATCTTCCTTTGAATCGTCTACCTCTGGTGTCAATGATTCATGAGGCTGGCGTGATAAGGCATCAGCATTTGCATTAGATCGTCCACTTCTGTAGCTGATTGAGAAGTCGAATAAAGCCAACTGAGCTGCCCATCGCTGTTCCAAGGCACCAAGCTTGGCAGTGGTCTGTAAGTACTTTAAGGGGTTGTTGTCGGTGTAAACTTCGAATTTTGAACCAAGGAGATAGGTTCTGAATTTCTCAGTTACTGCCCACTTCAATGCCAACAGTTCAAGCTTCATGGAGCTGTAATTTCTTGGGTTCCTTTCACTTGGCCTCAATCTTCTACTGGCATAAGCAATGACTTTGCGCTGGCCATCCTGATCTTGTGATAAGACTGCTCCAAGTCCCACATGACTGGCATCTGTTTCTACGATGAATGGCTTGCTGTAATCTGCAAATCCAAGTATCGGGGGATGAGTCAATTTTTTCTTCAATGCATCAAATGCAGTCTGACATTCTGGATTCCACCTTTTCACAAATGGGACTTTAAGTTTCTTCTCCACTTTCAGCTCATGCAGGCAGTTGTTAACTAGTTGGTGTAATGGTCCAGCAATCCTTGCAAAGTCTTTGACGAATCTGCGATAGTAACTGCAGAATCCAAGGAATGATCTCAGTTCTTTAACAGTTGTTGGCAGTTTCCATTCTGATACAGCTTGAGTCTTCTCAGGATCCGTTGTGATACCATCAGAAGAGATCTGATGACCAACATATGTGACTTTACGTCTAAGGAAGTGACACTTCTCTGGTTTGAGTTTTAATCCATGTTCTCGGAGTCGTGTAAAGACTCTGTCAAGTCTCTCTATGTGCTCATCAAAGGTATTGGAATACACGATGATGTCATCCAGGTACACAAGCAGTATCTGAAAGATGTAATCGTTCAAACAGGTTTGCATAAGCCTCTGAAAGGTCGCGGGACTGTTGGTCAAACCCATCGGCATTCTGTTGTACTCGAAGATTCCGAACGGCGTTGTGAAGGCAGTCTTGTGCCTGTCTTCGTCGTCCATGGCAACCTGGTTGAACCCACTTGCGAGGTCCATCGTTGAAAACCATCTTGCACCTCCAATGGCATCAATAGATTCCTCAATTCTTGGTAAAGGGAACTGGTCTCTTACTGTCTTGGAGTTAAGACGTCTGTAATCAACGCATAGTCTCAGGGATCCATCCTTTTTTCTGACAAGCACAATAGGTGCGGCGTAAGGGCTATGGCTTTCTCGAATGATGCCACCATCCAGGAGTTTTCGTATGTGATCCTTTGCCTCTTGAAACTGGTTTGGTGGGATTCTTCTGTAAGGCTGTGCAACTGGTACTTGATCGATAGTTGGGATCTTGTGCTTGACTGTTTCTGTGTATCCAAGGTCATTCTCATTCTCTGTAAAGACGCTGGCATGTTTCTGGAAGAGAGTCTCAAGCTTCTCTCTTTGCTCAGGTGTACATTCTACGGCTGATAGATCAATTGGATATGCCAAAGGTTGTGTTTGGTCTTCTTCTGTTGTGGATTCTCTGACAAACACCATCTCTTCATTGACTGAAACTCTCTTGAAGTCAACAGTGTTTTTAGTATCCATAACATTATTAATCTCGTGAAGTACTCCTATTCTTGTATGGGGTTGAAGCCAGACATCTTCATCAGTAATGTTCGCAACTCTTACATGAAGCTGTCCATTAACTACACCGGTAACTGTATTTATGACAATCAGGTTTCCCGGAGTCTGTCCACTTAATGGTTCCACAAGAGCAGCAGTGTTACTTGTTTGAGGTCCATGCCATCCAGATATTTTGACAACAGAAACAGATCCAGCCGGAATTCTAACCTTGGTCTTACCAGCTACTTTTGCAAAACCACGTGCTGAAATAGATTTGGCACTTGAAACAATCTTCAACACTTCACTCCATTCAGGTAAAATGTCCGTTTTTCCATTTTTGTAAGGTTCTTGCAGTTGGGTAATAATGTTCATTCCAATTAATCCAGGGGTTATCTTCTTACGTTGCCTGGCCTCTTCACTCGCTGGACTCTTAACGACTAAAATTCCCCTTTGTGGGATCATGACTCCCAGGGCTTCAATATCCAGTTCTAGGTATCCGACATATGGTATCTCTAGTCCATTTGCTGCTGTAAGTCTTAACCAATCGCCGGTAGGTAAAAGTGTTTTCCCTTGAGGGCGAAAGTGTTCATTGAAAAACTCTTCTGTAATTGTGGATACTTCAGATCCTGAGTCCAAGAGGCAAGGTACGTCCACTTCACCCAGTCGTACTGTCGCCACTGGGCACTCTCCAACTGCCTTCTCATACATTCTTGACACATCCATATTTGAGCCACTGTTGTCCCCTACTGTCACTTGGCTCCTTGTGGCAGAGGGAGTTAGTTTGACGGCTTGTCAGGGCGCTGTCTACCTTGTGGTGGTCCCTTCCTGACAAGGCGGTCATCATTTACCCTGCAGTTCCTGGCAATGTGTCCATTCTTGTTGCATTTGAAGCAAACAATATTAGGGCGCTGTCTACTCCATTCCTTGGGCGGGATTTGGGTCCTTGGCTGCTTGAGGTCTCTAATTGAACTCGTCAGTTCTTCTAAGGACTTCTGCTGCTTGAGCAGGACCTCCAATACCTTATCCATGGGGGTGACGACGGAGCTAGCAGCACTACACTGAGAACTCTCATCTGGGATGTCAGCTGCTACTTCCTGTGATAATGGGGGCCTTGCACGCTGTGGTCTTTCCTCCTCTTCTGACCAGCGTAAGGCTTCCTCCCTTAAATCTAAGAATGCGGGCTGATGCTCTCGGATGAACTTCTTCAGTTCCTTTCTAAGAAAGGGGTCCCTTACATTGTCTGCAAATTGGTCCCGTAGAGTCTTCTCTGGGTCAGGGACTGCCTTTGGATCTGCTTTGGTGACACGCTTGAGTAGTTCATTCAAGCTGTACGAGTACCCTCGAAGTGTTTCATTTTCTTTCTGCTTACGCTCGTAGAACATCTTCAGGAGTTGAGAGCTGGAACGTTTCTCTCCAAATGCTCGTGCGAGAACATCCAGAAGGAAGCTTGGGTTACTTCGCTCCTTTTCGCTGTACATTCGTACCTCTTCTTTTGCTGGTCCATCCAGGTGAGACATTATGAAGTCCACTTTCTCGGGTGGGGTCATTTCTCGTGCCTCAAATGTTGTCTTCAGTTCTTCTATAAAGTCTTCAACTGGTTGGTCACCTTCTGTTTTCTTCCCAGTGAAGTTCTTTATCTTCTTGTCGCGGGGAAAGACAACAATTTGCTTTGCACCATTTGTTGTTGCTGGTACTGAGGATGACACTTGAGTCAGATTGGTGGATTCCTTCAGGGCTTTTAGTTCTTCCATTGCCTCCTTGTACATCTGGGTCAATTCATCCACTTTTGTTGATAGCTCCTCTGTAGTCATGGTGATTTGATCCTTGTGCTATTATTGCAACCACCCTTTTTATAAAATTGCTGACTTTTTTCGATTTCTTTTTTTTGTACCCTGCTCGCAGCGCCAAATGTGACCGAGGCAGGTTCTGGTGTTGTTAGTGAACAACGAAACAGACTTGTAGCCACAATAAAATTTATTTATGCAGGAATACAGAAATTATACAAAAGGAAAAAAAAGGGTGATTGCAAACTGAAAAGAATAAATTAAAATAGCAAATCACTAAAAATATTACAATAACATAATCAAAATATAATACAGAAATAATAGTAAAACTTGAGTGTTACAATGAGCATTCACTAAATTCCTACAAAGCATTGCATGACACTGAGTAAAATATTAATCCTCTTATCTGGCACTAATAAAAAGCTATTCTTAGAACTAAATGTGAATCAACTGAAAACAAGTGAAACATAAACCAAATAATAGCTCAAAACAGCAAAACAATGAAATAAACTGATCTTGCTAGCAATTTGAATAATTGTCCGACATAAAACTAAGAAAACTGTAAACTTGTTACTTTGTGTCAGGACAACATCTGTCATCATAGCTGGGTTAAACAAAGCTAGACTAACAGTGAAATATCTAATTTCAACAATGAACTCAGCACTAAAATGAGTCTTATATAGAGACAAATACAATGTTTTGGAAACTACACATACAATGAATCCTAGATACAATTTGGACATGAATCAACAGAGGATTCAAGCAAAGATTAAACAATTGGTTTAAGATAAGTACAAGTTGACTGTAGTTTTGAACTTAAAACCTAAACTTTAGACATAATAACAAGGTTAAATGTGACATACCAAAACCCTGAGTGAAACGAATCACTAACTTAGGTCACAAGGAACAGTACTTGACCAAGGGGTCCTCAACTTGAAAGTGCAGGTCTTGAACACTTTGAACCACTGAATTAAACTAACTAACTGCACTTCTTTTATTAGGAAACAAACAATAGAAGGAAATTCTCATGATTCTAGTACAAGGTGTGGTGGTGTGACATATAGGAAATTCATGATGTAAATCCTGTGTGGTTAGGTTATGTGGGTTGATTTGATAAAGAAAGGAAATAGTTTCTACCAAACTGAAATTCTAAATTTGTGCTAAAAATGCATTGTCATGTTTTTGTGAACCTGGTCACAATAAAAAAAAAAACCAATGAAACTACTGTTAATATCTTAGAGTGGTTTTTAAATGAGTCTTGTAAAACCAGAACCAAACTAAGCCAATTACTTACCAATATATTAGACTGCTCTTAAAAGAATCTTAAAAACCATAGTAAAAAAACAACCAATTATTAATTGCCTTCAAGATTACTTTCGAAACTGTATTAAATTATGACAAACCTTTGCAGTTTTGACCAGACCGACTCTATAGAGGACTGAGGTCTCTCTGGGCTTGTTTTCACCAGCCGTTTAGACTGAAACAAAAACAAAACAGTGTCGAACAAGCATGCTACTAGTACAGTAATGTAGTCTGAACTGAGCCACTGTGTTTCACATTGCCAGAGCTTGTCCTTGTCCTTGGTTCCTGAGGCAGTAAATGACTAGGAGTACAGTGTATTTCTCCCCTCGACGTGGTGCAACCTCATCAACGGTTTACCCTCTGACAACCAAAATATGCTGTTACCTACTTTTATAACTAGTGCAGTACATGTAGGTCTCTAGATTTACTGAACTATTGGTTGCAGAACAAACACAACCAGAATTCCAGTCAGCCATTTTTGAAATACTTAAAACCTTTACACTGTACCATGTTTCATCCCTTGACCTCAATGATATTTCTTTTGCTTTGTTCTCCTAAGCATTAGCCCAATATTAGGATTTTAACATTGCAGTAATGGCTTATTTTTAGGTGCTTGAATTTTCAAGCCTCCTGATTCCATGTTCAATACATTTTGTTGCTCAACTGGCAAAAAAGTAAAGTGAAGTTCACACTCAATGTTTCAAACCTCCTGATTTTCAAACTAACTTCCACTTCCCAAAGTGGTTCAAAAAATCACAATTCCACAGTATTATCAATAGCTTACTGTAATGACATAGCTTGGTTCTAAACAGTCATTTTGCAGCTGGCTTTTTTTGAGTTTTTCATCTTCTTTGCTCCTTTTTCCTAAAGAATAAACAATAAGCAATATTCTATTACATCACATGAGCAATTAAGAAACAGAAGACATTTTCCGTTTTCCCATACATAAGTTGCACTTCAGTAGAATAAAACATCAGCTTGTGGTATCACTTTCTTGGATCATGCCTATTAAAGGCATCTGCCATCAAGTGTCAATTGATACCCTCAATAAACCCACGATCAACACTCCATTGGCATCCCAATCGATACTCGGTCAACATTCGATCTACACTCGAGTCGGCCAAGTGTTGACCAACTCATATACATGTATCAAAAATTAGTCGACTCTCGACTGACTCTAGGCTGACTGTCAATCAAGTGTATTCCAGGGTGTCCATCTAGCAGAGTATTGAGCGAGTGTCGATTGAAACGTCAATGGAGGGTATCGAACATGGGTATGGATCAACACTTGACTGCAGATGCCTTCAATACACATGACCCATTTTCTGTAAGACTGTATCAGTAGATCCGTTCAGTGCCATAATAATGTTAGTAGTATTTTTAATTATTATTTTAGAATTGAATTGACCTGATGACATTGGATTAGCATCCTTTACGCATTCAAGAAGATATTCAGCAATTTCTCTGGACACCTTGTTCTTTCCTCCCTGTTTCAGATCAAACAATGTTATTAAAAATGCATCTACCTCAAAAATGTTATCACTGCAGTCACTACAATAGACAATTGCAGGCTAATTACTAGCTTATATTTTCAAACATTACTTCCACTTTCTGTAGCATGAGAACAACTAGGATTAACATTACTATCATGCTGTAGTTCAGAATTGCCAAAGCTTTGCTTTTGGCAAATGCAGCTGATATTGCAATCTTTTCCCTTAGCTAATGATCACATTCTTTGACAAAACTTGACACCAGCACAAATGTACAGGCACCAGTTGTTCAAAGACTGGGTAACACTATCCGCTGGATAAATCGCTATCCAGTGGATAAGTGTTAACAAAACAAACCACGCTATCCACTGAATAGTGATTTATCTGGTGGAGAGTGTTCTCCACTTTTCAAGCAACCCAAGCCAGAGCACTAATTCCTCTATCATTATGATAACTGTAAGTTACAGCAACCACATTTTGCTGGAAGACAAGTTGATGACATTGCCCCAGAAATCAAAATATTAACAAGGTTATCACTCTCTTTTATCAACTCTTAAACCAACACAAAACTACACGCACTACTGCTCGCGTAGCTTTATGGTAGCTGCAAGTAGGTGGGTAAAGTCTATGTTTGGGACCTAGTGCCCATCAGGCTTGTGCTTATCTCCAGTTTCCATAGGATGGACCAACTGGGGCTATTTCTACTCCCCCTCGATGAGATGCTTGTCCATCGCAGGGTAACTATACCCCTGGAGTTAAATTTGCCAGACCTATTTACACATTTATACACATGAGTGAACAGAGGCACTGAGAGAGTAAAGTACAGTCTTGTGCAAGAAAACAACACAATGTCCCCGGCCAGGGCTAATAATAACGGAGCCCTGTGCACAAACCAGTAAGTCACCGAGCCTACCACAAGTGTAATTGCCTAAGAAGAGTTTATGTTCTTACCCCATCAGACTGAACCTTCCAGGTCAATGCTTTGATCTTTTCACCAATCGTAGAATCTTTAGTAGCTATAATTATTAGGTCCAAAACACCTGAAAAAATAAAACAAAATTTTGATCAGTATATGTTTAGTCAAATACCAATTGCTAATGTTTAGAAATACATGCATGCAAGGAAGATTTTAATTATTAACTAGCCATGGAAAGTATCATGGGAATATAAAGAGAGAAAAACTTAAAAGGAGAGTGGTCCCTAAAAGAAATCGAAGATCCTTGTAGATTTATGAACAAGTGAGGTTTGTTATGAAAATTCTTAAAATTGTATCCTAAATCACAAAATTGGTGATACACTCAATCCATGAAAGCAGAAGGTCCTCAGATCATTACAAGCCTCCTCAAAGAAGTAGAATGATTAACACTGGCTATTTTGCTAAAGGTTTTTGAAGGAATCACACTGGCAACTCCTACAGATAACAATTTGGGATTCAAAATTTACTGCACTGTTCCCGGGCAATTTGAAATTAAGTAACTTTGTTGATAATACTATACACATGTTCATTGTTAGGACCAGAAATAAGAAGAATATTCTTTACCAGGGTCTTTTCCAATAAAGTCAAAGAAAACAGGTACAATGCACAGCAGCTGAACTACTTCTGATGCCAACAAACATCTGTAGCCAGATTTCCTGAATTACAAAATAAACCATAAATTAAAATCACTGCAGTAAAAATGATCACCCCCAATAGAATGGTTATTTTAGAGAATAATGATCATATCAAATGTTTGGAGTATCCTCACCAGCTGAAAAGTGAGCTGATGATACCAGGGCTGTCATTAAGGTTTGACTAAACCATTGCCTTGGTCTTCACACCCATAGCAAACTTGTGACTTTGTGGATGATTTGTATCAACAACAGGCAACTTCACCTGTAACATCAAGGGCTCATCAAGGATACTCAGCCGTTAAACAGGTGTTGCAGGTTAAAGCCCTAAATGACAGCCCTGGATGCTGTACTGATGGCTGGATCTGTCACTCTCAAATTATAGATTTCTGATATCTTCCTTCACACTTCTACCCTTGTCAATGAAAGAAATCTATGATTGGACCCTAAAAAGTTCCATATGGCTGATGACTGACATAGCTCAATAGAGATCCAAGGAAAGTGTTTGATTGGTTTTTGCTCAACTTTCCTTCTCTGTGAACAAGTTATAACCACTTTTAGTATAAATCTACTAGCATTCTATCACGAATGCCATTCTCTGATTGGCTACGCTACTCACTATCTATTCTGTGATAGATAGATTCTGTGATAGACAGTGAGTAGCATAGCAGTGTGCCCTTCTTAACAAAATGACAGCCACTTCTTGGTGTTTTCAAAGTGTCTGTGAAGAGAATTTAAATTAAGTTTTGAATGACTAGTAGATTTAAACTAAAACAATTAGATCATTCGCTCTCGATTTCCATAGCACGATAGAAATCTCGAGCTCATAATCAGATTGTTTAATAGACACAACACAGACTCTCTGTAGGGCAACATCAACAGAGTGAAGTTGTTTACGCTAAATTTCAGGCATCTTCCATGGGGGATTAGGTGTACAAAGAGAAAGATAGACGCACACATCAAGTTAAGGATGTGTTATTTTGGCTAGTGTCATTGATCCACTGAGGGTTACTACATGTAATGATGATAATAGACTAGTTCAAATTATCACTTACAATAATTATAAACAAGTACAAGGTCAACGAAAGGAAAAACTTTCACAAAACAAACCTAGAGTCCAACCTTTTCCTTGTTGCTTGATATCTACAAAATAAATTATTGAAAGAATGCAAATCACACATGTAAACTTTATTATTAATAATTATGCTAAGATTCACCGTCCAACAACTAGAAATATCCAACACAGAAGTCTTACTTGGATACACTGTCTCCATTGGCAAGTCTTACCAGATCAGCCACAAGATCATAAAGACACAGGTATAGTCTGTTGTACAAACCACCATCCTAAAACAATTTCAACATATCAAACAGTAATTACACGATCATTACAGTTCACATTATATTTTCCCGCATGCACATAATGGGACATACACCTACGTTATGAAACGTTACACTTTGGTCCTGACACTGACATAATTAAATGTTGGCACTGGTGAGCCATCTTACTCCCCAAAACCCTAGGATTGAACTGCTCTTTGCTAAAAATTGTTTTAAAGAATAATATTATGGAGGTGTCATGCCCAATTGAATTTGCACCCAACTTTTTGAGTTTGTACCAAATTGTCAACCAAGTTCACCCCCAGCATTCACTCTCATAATCATGCTTAAAGAACAAGAGAGTGTCTGTGTTTTTGCTATCTAGTGAATTACTAATTACTAATTAGTCTGGTAGAATTTATTAGAGTTGAAATATTAAACTTACGTCAAAGATACACTGATAGAGAAGGGAGCAAATTTGCTCAATCACTCAAAAACGTGTCTTACAAACTTGGATGGTGTGATCTTGATAGGTTGTGAAAAACCTGCTACAGTCACAAAACCAAGGGACCAGGGAAGACAATTTAGGGCATGTAACATAATAAGGCAAAATTAAATTAAGGACAGAACAATACAATACACCACTTACAATGTGCTGATCTCGTTCTATCTTCACTGCACCAAGAAGCAAGGAAATCACGCGGCATCTGATGTCGGGAGGTAACATGAACACATCCATAGTATCTACATTTCTGAAACACAATTACAGTAAGTGTTATCATTGAACAACAATCAAAACTTACAGAGCATTAACAACTGACATCAATGGAAATACTTATTTAAGCACTTACCTTATTTTTTGAAGTCTTGCAATATCAAGAGTTTGCTGAACCAGCAATGAAGGAATAGCAAATTCCAAAGATGCCTGAATAAAAAAAGAGATATTGATTATGTTACATCAAAAATCGCTTTACACAGGGCTGTGCTCTAGAAGTGCCTGGGTGCCACAGGCAACTAACTTTTGCCATTAGGTGACTGAAAAAACTAATTTTTTTTCATAAGTTTAACTAAGTGTTGGGCACCCAAGATTTCATGGTTAGGAATTTTTGGGCTCCGTGTAATATTTCATAGACCACAGCCTTGTTACATCAAATAACATTACTCTGAGCAAATCCTGAGTAATCCCTTTCTACATGAAAATAATTATTAACATAGCAGAAAGAAGTGAGTCTCAGATTCAACACGTGAAAAATTCTGGAATGTTAAGAAACTTCAAAATATATCCATGTGTAACTGAACCCTAACCTCTAACCTTACTGGATCCTATTGTTAAACCTTAACCCTTTGCTAAACTTATGTGCTAATCCTAACCAAAAACTCTTACAGTAATGCTAACCTAAGCCATAAACACACCCTACACCCTAACCACATGGGGTCCATAGAGGTTCTGGATAGGGATCCAAAGGGGCTACAATAGGAGGCAATGCCCCAGATAGGGGTCCCAAATTTTAACTATGCCTCTACAAAGAAAGACAGCTCCTTGTCAAGGGCAGAGTTAACCATCTGACTTACAACACTCACCACTAACATCAGTAGTAGCATGTTGCACCTTTCTTTGTCTTCATTTCTGTAGTTTATCAAGTTTTCTATCAGTAGTGATGGCTTCACTTTGCCTCTGAAATTTTAGCATATTACCCTATATCAGAACTACGAACTTTATGCCCTTGCTTGGAATGTGAATTAGAATAGGACTGCGAGATTCACTCTTGATTAGCTTAAGATGACAGACTCTTGAATCGAGATCATTACTGACCTGCCAAAGACAGTGCAGGGATATATTGCCAAACACCAAATGTCGAGCTAACATATCCATACAAGTCTAAGAAATTGACAAGTGTCTGCCAAATCTCCAAATTACCCTGATCCCAAGAAACCATGCTTAATTAAGAGTGCTCCAAGCTATGAAACTGGGATTTATCAGTGTTTCATCTTGGCCAATGTAAACTTATTATGTTGTCTAGCTTCTGTGCTTGACATTTACTGTTCTGCAAATACCCTGATGTGCAGAATGTACTTGAAAGGTCTGTCAAAGATGTTAGGATCTTGACAAGAATGCTGAATGTTTGACTGAATATTATATTAGGTCAGAGAAATACTTTAGTGCAGAAACTACTTACTTCATGGTGTTTTTCATGTAAAGGTTGACTTCCTGCTGAAGACAGTAGGCAAGGTACAAGAGTCGTCGCTTGTCCAGATCTTGTTGAAGAACAAGGCAAAACACAGAACAATCAATCAAGAGGTACATGGGTAGAGAGAGTAGTCCATTATTCTGAGGGATTTAAATTTTTTTCATAACTTACCAACATTCAGTTTTTCCTTTAAAGGAAATCTTCTCATCAAGTGTTCCCTCTAAAAAAAGAAAAAGCAGACGCAAAGATAAACATTGATCCAACCATGAATTTAGCTGGAGGCATCTGATGGTCAGCAGCTAGTGTTTGCCCTTTACTCTAGTCTAAACAAAGACAGAAGAAACCTCCAGCAAACAGATAGTTTTGTTTTCCCAAGAATTCAACGTTCCCAAGACAAAGTCTTGAAAGAGAAAGAAAGTGTTTTGTACGGTAATAATGACAGAAGAATTATACCCATAGTCAAAGTAACCTCAGGTTAGAGAGAGAGCGGGTGATGATTGCCCTTATTATTGGCACCCGCTGGGCGACATTTAGATTTAGCCATTGCCAGATGAGCATACTGTAAATCCTCAAATTAGCACTCCCCCTTGAATAAGCACCCCCTTCGAATAAGCACCCCTCCTCGAATAAGCGCCCCCCTCCCCTCCCCCATTTTGTGGATGAGTAATGAAACAACAAAGGATGTATAGTTTTCATCGTGTAGTATTAGATTTGTACATTGTTTCAGTTTGTGAACACATTAAGTGAACACGTTGAACACTTCAAGTACTAATGGTACCGTGATTTAAACTTTAGGATCATAAAGATCAGTTCTTTATGTCCATAAACAGCTTATGTTGTTGTTTACGTGCAGATGATGTATTGAAAAAAATGATCATGTCAGGCCACCATTTGGGAAAAATTAAATAAGCACCCCCCTTGAATAAGTGCCCCCCATTTTCTCCTAAATTTGAAATAAGTGCACCGGGCACTAATTCGAAGATTTACGGTAAATCAACCAATAAGAGCATGACTGTACAATAACAAAATATGGCATGCTGATGTAAGTCACATCTCCTTGATAGCACATCATCTTTTTCACATTATTATAAGTAAATATATAAATAAATAAATAAATAAATATAAAACATATTTATGCAGGATGACCATTTCAGTTATGAAAACTGCTATCAATATGGGTCCTGCGTAAAATAAATAAATCATAAATAATTAATAAAAAACAATATAAAATAATTATTATCAAAGATGCGATCATCAAACACAAATTGTCTCAGCAAAGTTAATATTTAAGCCATTGACATAAAATTGGCCCCTTGTTTTACCTTTTGTCCGAAAACGCCGGTCACAGCAATGTTTTTTAAAGCTGACGGAACAAACTGATTTTTGGGCAGCTTGTGTCGCTGTGAACAACAAAAAACAAAATAATAAAAACAGCAAGGATATTTATCCTTTATTAAAAGCAAGCATTAATACCCTCAAAAATTTGTTAAACAAATAAATATAATTTTTTTTTGGTGGATATATCAGTATGCCACATACCACAGGCCTGTCAGACAATGCAGAATCTTTAAAAAACTGCTCCACTTGTGCACGCTCTGCAGCTACAAAGTAAGAATTCATGAAAAATGTAAAATTATATCAAGTGAACTTGCAAAATATAATTATAGTAGATTATAGACGTCAAACACCACAAGGCGAAAACGACAGGGTTTCATGCAGACCTACTACTTCTTATGATTTCTTAATGTTTAACATTTAGTTGTTGATAGGTGACAACTTACAGGCTCAGATCAAAGTGTATAGATGGATCCGCAAATTGTAGATGTTATATAGGCCTGTCTCTATCATGGGCACTCTTTTATCCCTCTTTCCTCACTCTTCCCAAACTCTCAACATATTTTCACTTACCTTTTTCTAACTGCTCTCCAGCTTTACTTAATACATGACTGTACAGTGGAGTCCTGATTTATCACACCCTTGATTTTTCGAATCTCCTTACAACTTAATCAAAAGTCATTTCCCTCGCCTCACACATATTTTACCCTGAATTTCTTGAACTACAAGATAGATTTTGCAGACCAATTTTCCTTTCTTTGAAGGTTCAAAAACTTGGGATTCCACTGTACCCACAAACAGTAGTACAACAGGTAAAAAGTCACAACATACTGCTAGCATTAAAATTGTACAACTCACAGGTTATAATACGTCCATCAAGCATCCAAACCAAAGGAAGGCTATTGATAACATGCATTCTATCTGAAACAACCAAAAACATAGATAGGTAAGTCTGTCTGTAGATATTGGTCAAAATCTATCATGAAGGGAAAAGATGACCCTTCAACTTTCTTAAACAAGTTCTGTAAGAGTCTCCTTTACCAGTAGTGTAGTGTTTAATTGCCAACTACTAAGCAAACCCACCTTCCAAAAACCTGTGTTTTCCCAAATTATATTACTCTTTACAACTTACATATATAATTATTTCATAAGATGTAGGTGGCTGAGAAATCAAGGTAGCCGGTTTTTCAGCCGGCGACCGGCACTTAATGAGAACCCTGGCAATCAACAATTTCCCATTACTGCGCCTTTCAATAACATGCGGACTCTAAAATTCAAAGCTTGACCTACAAATGCATTTTTGCGACCGTCAATCAAATGTTTGGTGGCTCCTCCTAGCTTCCAACTTTTACCAAGCACTGTTTTTAATTGTCTGAACTGTGCTCAATGATTTGATTACCATGCACTCCAGATGCAGTAGTCAGAAGCAGGGAGGAGCCGCCGAACAGTTGACTGACAGTAGCAAAAAATGCATTTGTTATTTGTTGAAAGGCACAGTAAGTACATGTAGTTCTTGTATGCAACCACACAACATGGTTTTAAACTTTTCTCACCCTGCAGCACAATGTATCAATAGCAAACCCTCATAAAAAAAAAAAATTAGCATCTCCTGCAAACATAAGTTCAACTCTAGTGACTCAGATCTGGTTTTTCCTACTAGTCTCCTTAGTAAGAGAATTCCACCCTTAAATCATTATAATCGAACACTCACAATAAGCATCCATCTCAAGCTTGTGGTTGCCATGGAGACAGAGGTCCAGGACGTGGACATGTCTTATCTTTTGTAACTCATTCCAATCAAGATCATTGTTGGCAAGAATCAGTGTTCCAAATGCCGCAACTGAAATCAAACCTTCCAAGCTTCTTACCTTTAGGGACAAAAATAGTTGAAAACAGCATGGTACAGATTGGGATTGAAGACAAGTATATTGCTCATAAAAAATGAGAGTGAGTAATCTACTTGAGAGGGTGATAAAACATTCAATCTATTAGTACTGATAAATAAATCTACTAACATTCTATCACAACTGCCACCCTCTAATTGGTTACGCTATTCATTATCCATTCTGTTATAGAATGAGTAGTGAGTAGCCTAGCATTATACCGTTTTATACGATTGTTAACAAACTGGCAGCTGATGCTTTGTCTTTTTCAAAGTGACTGTGAAGAAGATTTAGATAAAGTTTTGAATGACTAGTAGATTTATATGAAAACAAGTGATTATTCACTCTTGATTTCTATGCATGCTAGTCAACTGCAGCAGCACCCTCATCAACTATCAAGCGATAGCAATCTCCATTTTGTTTTGCAGATAATTTACCAATAGAAGATGAGTGTCTAAAATAAGGGATAGACACACACAAAAAAGAAACTATACAACGTTCTATCAAAAAATTAATTCTCATTGCTTACACATTAACACATCACACCAATCTTGAATGTTATAAAAAGTCAAAGAAACACAGCTTTTAATGCACTATTAATAATCATTTTATAATTATTACAAAGTGGTTTCTAAAGTATTGTCGAGATTCCCCCCCTCCCACGTCAGGATCTCACTCTCTCTCTTTTTACAAAAATTACCCCCCTCCTCCCAAGACGACTAAGCCCAACACTCCCCCTTACGAATAGTGAATACTCCAACACAATTTTACTGCACCCCCCCCCCCGCCCTGCTCCCTACCCACCCTTGCCATTTATGAAAACCGCGATTTATAACAAGAAAATAAACTGAAAAAAATATTTTTGTTTTCCTGACGTGTGCATACTTTATACTAAGCGCATATTGGCGAGACGAATCTTCGCGGTCTTGCCTAAATTAAATTTACAGACGACCACAAACAAGTACTTCAACAACTTTGTACGCCCGAGTTAGCAAAGACAATTGTTTTCAATTAGTTCGAGCCATGGTATGAAGATCATTATAATGTGGTCATTGTCTTTCTTGAAGAACCGGTTACCACAAACAAAACACAAAAGTCAATGTACTCCCGCTCATGAATAAAGATAGTTAACGCGAAACCACGACCACGTCAAAATTATTTTGTAGTTAGCGAACACGGAATTTTCAATAAACAAGTTAAAAATAGCTTAACTAAAGGTTAACAGAAGAAACTAATGATGTTTCTGCTTTTGAAAAACTCTCAATGGGCTGAAGTTACAGCAACTGACGTTGTCTGTTGGTCTTTGACCGCGATCGAGCTTTTTACAAATTTCGATCGCGTTGAGTTGAAGTGGTTCCGCTAATAAGTTAGCTTGAAGTTCAGATAAGCTGCATTATCCAGCTCTGAACGATAGCGTTGACCAAACAGTGATTCTTTTTCCAGTAGGTAATGGGTAAATGAGCATTTAGACTAATTTTAAAAGACCCTGAGGGCAACAAACTAATGAAATTTACCACGTTGTTAGCGAGGTCAATTTTCCACAGCTGCGGACAACATCGCAAATCGGGCACAGATTCAATCTTATTTCCACGAACCATCGCCGTCTGCAACTTTGGGCATAATTCCAGTCTTTCCAGAGACACTATAAAATAGAAGAGAAACCATCACCATTCATAGATGAAGAGAAATTAGAAGAGAATAATTTCTTTGAGCGTACCTAACCCAAGGTTTGAGAGGTCCAGATATTCAACTGAATGCAATGGTTGCGACGTCCGAGACCTGAGCAGCTAGAGTAAAAAGAAAAGAACGAAAACTGCATAAATTACAATCGCTACTAGGCGAAATATTACTTCAAGTACTTCTCACCTGGCTAGTGATCCTCATCATATCCTACATGACGGCTTAAGTTGTATAACTTACAGTAATCGCACGACAATACAACTGAATACAGAAAACTTTACTTTGTTTGTACTGTGGCGCGCAAACAGTGCACCTTTGTACGCAGTAGGGGTATGGTTGGGATCCAATCGTCTCCTGTGGCGGGAAAGGAAAGGTAAATCTGTTCATTACCAGGAGGAAAACAAACTTTTCAGCTCTTTTTTGTTTTCTTTTTTCTTTCGATTTCCCTAAACCGAAGCTATTCCTATTTTTTATTTCAGAGGGCCATTTATTTATTGTGCGACACATTTTTCATCCTTTCTTGGCGATAGTAATGACTGATCAGCCATCGCATAACTCTGAACAAGCAAATATTTCCCTACTCGGAAACGTATGTCTTTCCAAATCGAAAAAATTAGGATCGTAAAGCCCCGTTTTTCCCGCTGCAAATATCGGATACTCTAGCAGGTCTCGGTAAAACGGGCGGCGGATGGCGGATGGCGGATGGCGGATAGAAAAATGTGGATGACAAAATGCGGATGATAAAATGCGGATGATAAAATGCGGATGGAAAAATCCGGATAGGAAAAAATGCAGATGATACAATGCGGACGATAAAATGCGCATAGCAAAATGTGGATAGAGAAATGTGGATGGAGAAATGCGGATGGAACAAGAGCTCAACGCGGTCACGTGTTTTTTTTTTTTTTGAAGTTGTTTCTTTTGTAATGGGGATGACAAAATGCGAATGGAAAAATGCGAATGACTATATGCGGATGATAAAATCCTTACGAGGGGGAATTAATTTATGATGTTTTCTAATAGCCTGCGAAAACAGCCGTCCTTCTCGGGCCGGGAGCAAAGAAGGACGGCTATTTTCGCAGGCTAGTTTTCTCACAGTCCTGGTTGTTAATAAACCAGGCCATCTTATACACATTTATAAGGCCCTCTTCATATGAGCCCGGTCAACCCGGCTGGCTCGGTTTCCGAGATCTCGCCACGCCACTCTTTCCTTTGAAAAAAATATGAGAAGCCGGGCTGAGAAGCCGGGCTGGCCCGGTTACCGAGTTCTCGATTTTTGCGACCGAGATCTCGGCAGCCGGGATGAAAATTTTCCTATATAACACTCCAGCCCGGGTAACCGGGACGAAACTTAGTTCAGGCAAAATAGCTTCGCTTTCACAAATGGCGGCCAAAATGGCGTAATTTTTGTCTTGTATTTATTTCCACTCTAGGATTATGCGAATTACCTTTATTAGTAAAGTTACAGGAGTCCACAAAGCTACGCCGATAGTCGCGAATGATACAAGTTAATGTTTCAGACATTCTGGTTGTGTTTCTTGAATTTCACCCCGACCGGGCAGAAATTTCCCATATGAACAGACCACAAATTCGTCCCAGTAACCGAGCCTCACAATGAACGATCTTCCGAAGATTTCCGAAGATTCGCTAAAACCTGTCCGAAGGTCACAAGAACGTTGGCGAACATTTTCGGAAAATTTCCGAACATTGCCGAACATTGCCGAAGACTTTCGAGGAAGACCCGAACATGTTTCGATCATACATCGACGAATTTAAGTACAATTTAAGAGACAAACATGATATCAGTGAAATCATCGATATCCTCACTAGTGAAGATATCATTATGGAAAATACGCCACTCGAGTCCCGGATATGGTTTCCTATGAATTTTACAAGTGGTCTATTTTCCAGTAAAACACTCGTGTCTATATAATAAATCGAGTTATGGATGCACGCGGAAAGTATGGAGAGCACGAAAGAAGCGTAAGAGTTGCTCGAGGCAACAGCCGAGAGCAACTCTAGCTCCTTGAGTGCTCTCCAAACGTCCCAAGTGAATCCGGGGCGTAGCCAGCCTTTTTGCATAGAGAGGTTCCTGATGTATATTGCTTGCCCTATTCACAATCGAGCGCCGGAGGCGCTCTTTACTTGGGGGGGTCCGGGGGCATGCTCCCCCGCAAAATTTTTGAATTTTGGGTCTTCAGAAATGGTGTTTCCTTGATTTTGAGCACAAATTTCCAATAATTTCAGCACCAAACGTACCCAGCATTTCTAAGAGGGGATTGTAAATCTCGCTTCCTGATCATGAAGAGATGGACCGTAACAACATTAAAAATGGATAATATAATAGTTGTTTAACACATTACATACTTCATCAAATGCTGTAGACTTGTGATTTACCGTTCATTCAGCTAGGATATCAGAAAGAAGGTGGCGCCGTGTATGCTTCCGTGCAAAAATGTCGAGTTGTTGCACCAATGTCAATTTGCCTACCGTAATGGATGTTCATTAGCGCAAGTCCAGACTCTCGCTTACTGGTCACGGTCGCCCTCAGATAAGTTTTCAGTCCCCGCAGTGTGCTGAAAGATCGCTCACATTTTTCAGAGGTAATTGGCAACGTACATAAGATGCGCAGCAACTTATGTACGTTTGGAAAGAATTGATGGTTGCATTCTTCTAATGTCTGAACTGCACTGCTGGGTAGGTCTTGATCCGCGTTTAGCCACTTGCGCCGTCAACGGGAAAGTTCCACATCAAAAACCTGGGGTGATGGTAGGTCATCTGCATAGTACTGTAAAGCGGCTTGTACACGGTTTCCTTCTCGAGAACCTAGCAAGGCTGGAAGTAGGCACGGGAGGGAAGACATCACAGCATCATTGTTGGGGTCAAAGTATGTGTCTATCTCAAAAATAAGATGATCGAACAGAGGAATTGTGAGCGATCTTTAGTAGTGATCCTTCGGTGTTCCTGCTTCGACATTGCGTCGGTGCTGTTGCCGACCAACAACGCGTGTCATAGATGGCTCGATGTTTGCTTTCCTCGCTGTGGTGGTAGCCATGCTGTACCAATCCGAGCAATATTTCTCGATGTCTCCTCTGATATCTTGTAGCTCACCCTTTAAATCTTTGAGATGGTTGTGTGCTGTGATTGTATGGTTTGTAGGCCAAAAAAGTCGCTGATTCCCACATTGCAGGCTCCTATACACAGGAGGCTCGTATGATCCGTTCAATTTATGCACCTTATAATACTGTAACCTGGGATATAGCATGTGATGCCTTTTTAAATTGATTTTCTTTTGCTCTTCTTCAAAAACGGAAATCTCGTCTCGCGGAATTTCGAAAGGGGGGTTCCGATACTTTTTTTCCTCTTGAAATAATATTCATTTTCATAACCCAAAAGGGGGGTTCCAGAACCCCTGGAACCCTCCCCTGGTTACGCCCCTGGTCGATATACGCACAGTTAAAAGCATGAACCAATTCTTTTATAACAGTGATGGCGAGAACAACTTGATGCGACTTGGGGGCTAAAACATGTTTTATTTTTGATTGACTACAAAGTTCTCACAATGCACGGTAAAGGAGAACAAAAGTCATTAGGATCCTGACACGCCACAATCAGTTGAGCAACCGTTAAGTGAAAACGCTTAACCTGGTTTCTAAAATCATCAATAACAAAACACTTCTTCAAATTAATTATAATGAAAATGTAAGCAGACAAAGTCAAAAATGCTAACGAAAATGTAGACAAACAAAGTCAAAATACTCACGTTGAAGTAAACATCTTAGCTTGGCAAAATTAAACTCAAACGTTCGAGGTAGAGTTTAAATTGTTCAGAATAGTCTTCACATTGCCGCAACTTAAACAAAAGGAACTCGCACCACAGAGAGCACATGATCTTGTTGAGTAGAAAGAAAGTTACAAAGAAATGAAAAGATTGAACTATTAGTCTCCCGCCTCTTCAACGCGTGAAAAAGAGAACGATGTCAAACGTCGGCCATGTTAGTGTAATATGGCGGCCATCTTGAAACCAAGTCCAGCATCTCAAGTCCAATAACGTTTTTCCTAGCAGTCTACTACTGTTTCTCTATATATTAAGACAGTCTCCTCTCCCTTACCATGGATAGTACTATCCATGCTTCCACCAGTTAAAAAGAGGTTGATGTCAAACAACAGCCATCTTTGCCAAATATGGCCGCCATCTTGAAACAAAGTGCAAATTTTCTGGTCTAATAACTTTTTATGCCGTAGCTTGATAGTTTTTCTGTGGACATCAAGATATAAAACTGTGACCTTAAACTTCAGTTCATCTCTCGGTAGTAGAATCCCATCTCTTCAACGGGTGAAAAAGAGAATGGTGTCAAACATCGGCCATGTTAGTGTAATATGGTGGCCATCTTGAAACCAAGTCCAGTATCTCATGTCCAACAACGCTTTTCTTAGCAACCTCCTACTCTTTCTTTACATATCCAAGACAGTCTCCTCTCACCTGGAACTTCATCTCTCGACATTAGAATCCCATCTCTTGGACCAGTTAAAAAGAGGATGATGTCAAACAACAGCCATCTTAATCTAATATGGCCGCCATCTTAAAACGAAGTGCAAATTTTCTGGTCTAATACCTTTTTATGTAGTAGCTTGATAGTTTTTCTGTGGAGATCAAGATATAAAACTGAGCCCTAAAACTTCCTCTCTCGATGGTAGAATCCCATCTCCTCAACGGGTGGAAAAGAGAATAATTTCAACCATCGGCCATGCTAGTGAAATATGGCGGCAATCTTAAAACGAAGTTCAGCATCTCAGGTCAAATAACGTTTTTCTTAGCAGCCTGCTACTCTTTCTCTACATATCAGCCTCCTACTCTTTCTTTACACATCCAAGACAGTCTCCACTCACCTGAGAATTCATCTCTCCTCCTTAGTATTCCATCTCTTGAACTACTTAAAAATAGGATGACGTTAAATAACAGCCATCTTCGTCAAATATGGCCGTCATCCTGAAACGAAGTGCAAATTTTCTGGTCTAATAACTTTTTATGTAGTAACTTGGTAGTTTTTCTGTGGATATCAAGATATCAAACTGTGACCTCAAACTTCATCTCTTGATGGTAGAATCCCAACTCTTCAACGGGTAAAAAAGAGAATGATGTCAAACATCGGCCATGTAAGCATAACGGGACCCACGGGGCTTGTACTGTAAGTTCCGCAGAGCAATGGTAGGAAATTTTCCTAGCATTCCTTACATACTCTCACTAGGGTTCCTCATCCGTGCGGCCAGAAAAGGCGTCATAATCTGTTTCAGTGACATGTCGATGATATTAAATAAAAATTAAACCAGAAAGGAACGATGGAGTATGAGAAAAGCTTTAAAATGAAGTCACGATATTAATAGTGCTTTAAAAGTAAATAGTGCGTTCGGATCATTCCTGATGCTTTCAAATGATGGCGGACTTCACCGACGCCAACAATCTGGAACAAAACAAAGTCATTATACATCGGATCACGTCTAAACATACGTGAAGAAGGACTTCGGCAGGAAAACAACGTGAGTCGACAAAACTGGGGAATGCCGATAAATCAAGTAATCCTACAGTGATGAACGAATTACATAACATGAACCTTCCTCTGCATTTCCCCCTGAACTAAGTTCAGATCTACAAACTGAACTTAAAGATACCAAAGTGCCTACGAAAGGATGTTGAGCGCGGCGAGTACACGTAAATGTCTTGTTTACCCATTGAAAGCCATCACAATAAACTCTGAGCTTGCATCGAGATGCTTGTTCGGGCGTAAAGGAGCGTTTGATTAATCAATCTAAAACAGATCTTAAGGAATAAAAACCCAGATGATCTGGGATACTTGTCTCAGTATGTCGTTGGCAGTGGGAGTCACGTGCAGTATTATCATGTTCGGCAATTGAAGTTATTGTGTCGAAAATCAGTATCGCACAATTACACAGCCGAGGGCAAAAAAAAAGAAAAGCGCGAGGAAAAACTTTAGGTGACCATGCACTGCTACCAATGGCTTGGCCAATCGCTTGGCAAATGACTCGTACACGCAACGAATCGTAAAAGTCCGTAAGTAACGACTTCCGAAAGAGGTGAGCCCACCCCCCCATCACCTAAAAATAGAGGAACTAACGTTCAAAAGAATAATTAATTTTCCAATCAATAACCTGAATAAGGTACGATAAGCTGATGAGGATTCAACTAGGGAAGGTATAGCTTATTTTAGGAGGCGTCATGAAGCGCCCTGGTAAAAGAAACCCCGTAAAATTTTCATCAAGTAACAAGAGGGTACTAACAGGTCCTTTTCTTCAAATTGAAATTACTAAACTTGACAGCTTTACATCATTTTTAACAGGAACGCGTGAAAATTTTTTTAATCATATTGAAATTAAAAACTCGACCAGAGCAGTTAACTATTTATAAAGCAGACTAACCTAGCAGTGTATCATGAACAGTAAAAATAGTTTAGGGTATCTTACATCACGGTCTACATATAAAGTGCCCACTCATGTGCCCGCGACATAAATTTGAACTGGCACGAAGAATTTCTAAACGATTTATTAGAACGCAGTGTTTTTACGAATTAAACCCACAGCCTTAGAGGAAGAGAGCCCTGTTCTCATAGAATTAAAAAAAAAAACACCAGGAAGAGATACTTACAGTAGAAGTGATTTGCGTCCCCTCATGGGGGTGAGAGATTCTTGCCCATATCAACTTTCGTTTCTCTCGTAAGTTCTTGCGCGTTTAGAGATGTGCCACACTCGCGTTTTAGGTGCAGGGATCGCAACCAATGCTTACCTAACTTTTTTAAAATGCTACTTTTAGCCCTCCTCCAAATCTACCCACGTGTATTTCACTTGTGGAAAACTATCGCTTTGAAGAGTGTTTGGGTTGGAGATTCTCGCCCATATCAACTTTTTTTTACTCTCGTAAACTCTAGGGCCTAATCTTGCATCTTCAAAAAGTCCAGTAAGCATAGTTTGAGATACCCACACCGAAATCGTGAGTGTGGCGCATCTCTAAACGCGCGAAAACACGCGACAGAAAAAAAGCTATAAATGGGGGAGAATCTCCAACCCAAGCATTATCCAAAGTGACAGCTACCACAAGTACCACGTGTGTAGATTTGAGAAAGGGCTAAGTCTAGCATCTTTAAAAAGTCCAGTAAGCATACTTTGAGATCCCGACACCAAAATTGCAAGTGTGACGTTTTTCTAAGCGCGCCAAAAATTACTAAAGAAAAGAAAGTTGATATGGGCGAGAATTTCTCACCCAAGCAATGTCCAAATCGAAAAACTTTTACAAGCGAAATACACGTATTTAGATTTAAGGGAGGGCTAAAAGTAGCATCTTTAAAATAATAGGTAAGCATTGGTTGGGATTCCCTCACCTAAAACGCAACTGGGGCGAATCTCTAAACGCGCGAGAACTTACAAGGAAAAGAAAGTTGATACGGGCAAGATTCACTCATTCAAGCACTGTCTAAATCGATAGACTTCCACAAGTGAAATACACGTGTGTAGATTTGGAGGACGGGTAAAAGTAGCATCTTTTAAAAGTTAGGTAAACATTGAATGGGATCCCTGCATCAAAAACGCGAATCTGGCGTATCTCTAAACGAGCGAGAACTTACGAGAGAAAAGAAAGATGATATGGGCGAGAATCTCCCACCCAAGCACTGTCCAAATCGATAGACTTCCACAAGTAAAATACACGTGTGTAGATTTGGAGGAGGGCTAAAATTATCATCTTTTAAAAGTTAGGTAAATATTGGTTGGGAGTCCGGCACCTTAAAGGTGAGTGTGGCACATCTCTAAACGCTGGATATTGTTAAAGAGAAAAGAAAGTTGATATGGACGAAAATCTCTCAGCCAAGCACTGTCCAAATCGATAGCCTTCCACAAGTAAAATACACGTGTGCAGATTTGAGGGAGGGCTAAAAGTAACATCTTTAAAATGTTAGGTAAGCATTGAACGGGATCCCTGCACCTAAAACGCGAGTGTGGCGCATCCTTAAACGCGCAAGAACTTCCAAGAAAAAGAAAGTTGGTACGGGCGAGAATCACTCATCCAAGCACTGTACAAATCGATAAACTTCCACAAGTAAAATACACGTGTGTAGATTTGGGGGAGGGCTAACAGTGGCATCTTTAAAAAGTTAGGTAAGCATTGAATGGAATCCCTGTACCTAAAACGCAAGTGTGGCCCATCCCTAAACGTGCGAAAACTTACGAGAGAAAAGGAAGTTTATATGGGCGAGAATCTCTCACAGAAGCACTGTTCAAATCGATAGACTTCCAGAAGTAAAATACACGTGTGTAGATTTGGAGGAGGGCTAAAAGTATCATCTTTTAAAAGTTAGGTAAATATTGGTTGGGAGTCCGGCACCTTAAAGGTGAGTGTGGCACATCTCTAAACGCTGGATATTGTTAAAGAGAAAAGAAAGTTGATATGGGCATAAATCTCTCACCCAAGCACTGTCCAAATCGATAGACTTCCACAAGTAAAATACACGTGTGTAGATTTGAGGGAGGGCTAAAAGTAGCATCTTTAAAAAGTTAGGTACGCATTGAATGGCATCCCTGCACCTAAAACGCGAGTGTGGCGCATCCTTAAACGCGTAAGAACTTCCAAGAAAAAGAAAGTTGATACGGGCGAGAATCACTCATCCAAGCACTGTCCAAATCGATAGACTTCCAGAAGTAAAATACACGTGTGTAGATTTGGGGGAGGGCTAACAGTGATATCTTTAAAAAGTTAGGTAAGCTTTGAATGGCATTCCTGCATCTAAAACGCAAGTGTGGCGCATCTCTAAGCGCGCGAAAACATAGGAGAGAAAAGGAAGTTGATATGGGCGAGAATCTCTCACCGAAGCACTGTTCAAATCGGTAGACTTCCACAAGTAAAATACTCGTGTGTAGATTTGGAGGAGGGCTAACAGTGGCATCTTTAAAAGGCTAGGTAAGCTTTGAATGAGATCCCCGCAGCTAAAACGCGGGTGTGGCGCATCTCTGAACGCTCGAAAACTTGCAAGAGAAAAGAAAGTTGATATGGACGAGAATCTTTCACCCAAGCATTATCCAAATCGATAGAATTCCACAAGTAAAATACACGTGTGTAGATTTGAGCGAGGGCTAAAAGCAGCATCTTTAAAAAGTTAGATAAGCATTGAATGGGATCCCTGCACGTGAAACGCGAGTCTGGCGCATCTCTAAACGCGCGAAAACCTACGAGAGAAAAGAAAGTTGATGTGGGCAAGAGTCTCTCAACGAAACACTATCCAAATCGATAGACTTGCATAAGTAAAATACACGTGTGTAGATTTGAAGGAGGGCTAAAGTTGCAGCTTTAAAAAGTTAGATAAGCATTGAATGGGATCCCTGCACCTAAAACGCGACTGTGGCGCATCTCTAAACGCGCGAGAACGTACGAGAGAAAAAAACGTTGATATGGGCGAGAATCTCTCAACGAAGCACTGTCAAAATCGATAGGCTTCCGCAAGTAAAATACATGTGTGTAGATTTGAGGGAGGGCTAGTAGCATCGTTAAAAAATAGGTAAGCATTGAATGGCATCCCTGCACGTAAAACGCGAGTGTGGCGTATCTGTAAACGCACGAGAAGTTACGAGAGAAAAGAAAGTTGATATGGGCGAGAATTTCTTACCCAAGCACTGTCCAAATCAGTAGACATCCACATGTAAAATACACGTGTGTAGATTTGGGGGAGGGCTGAAAGTAGCATCTTTAAAAAGTTAGGCAAGCTTTGAATGGGATTCCTGCCCCTAAAACGTAAGTGTGGCACATCTCTGAACGCGCGAGAACTTAAGAGCAAGAAGAAAGTTGATATGGGCGAAAATCTCTCACCCAAGCACTGTTTAACTCGATAGACTTTCGCAAGTAAAATACACGTGTGTAGATTTGGGAGAGGGCTAAAAGTAGCATCTTTAAAAAGTTAGGTAAGCATTCAATGGAACCCCTGCACCTAAAACGCGAGTGTGGCGCATCTCTAAACGAGCGAGAACTTACGAGAGAAAAGAAAGTTGACATGGACGACAATCTCTCACCCAAGCAATGTCCAAATCGCTAGACTTCCGCAAGTAAAACACACGTGTGTAGATTTGGGGAAGGGCTAAAAGTAGCATGTTTAAAAAGTTAGGTAAGCATTGAATGGGATCCCTGCACCTAAAACGCGAATCTGGCGTATCTCTAAACGCGCGAAAACTTACGAGAGAAACGAGAAAGTTGATATGGGCAAGAATCTCTCACCCAAGCACTGTCCAAATCGATAGACTTTCACAAGTGAAATACACGTGTGTAGATTTGGAGGACGGGTAAACGTAGGATCTTTTAAAAGTTAGGTAAACATTGGTTGGGATTCCCGCGCCTAAAAGGTGAATGTGGTTCATCTCTAAACGCTGGATATTTTACAAGAGAAAAGAAAGTTGATCGATAGGGGCGAGAGTCTCTCACCCAAGCACTGTCCAAATCGATACACTTCCACAAGTGAAATACACGTGTGTAGATTTAGGGAAGGGTTATAGGTAGCATCTTTAAAAAGTTAGGTAAGCATTGTTTTGGATTCCCTAACCTGAAACGTGAGTGTGGCGCATATCTATACGCGCGAAATTTTACAAGAAAAAAGAAAGTTAATACGGGCGAGAATCACTTACCCAATCACTGTCCAAATTGATAGACTTTCGCAAGTAAAATACACGTGTGTAGATTTGGGGGAGGGCTAAAAGTAGCATCTTTAAAAAGTTAGGTAAGCATTGATTGGGATCCCTGCAGCTAACACGCGAGTGTGGCGCATCTCTAAACGCGCGAGAACTTAGGAGAGAAAAAAAAGTTTATATAAGCGAGAATCGTTCACACAAGCACTGTCCAAATCGATAGACTTCAACAAATTAAATACACTTGTTTAGATTTGGAGGACGGCTAAAAGTAGGATCTTTTAAAAGTTAGGTGAACATTGATTTTGATTCCCGCACCTAAAAGGTGCGTGTGGCACATATCTACATGCTGGGTATTTTACAAGAGAAAAGAAAGTTGATAGAGGGGAGAATCTCTCGCCCAAGCACTGTCTAAATCGATACACTTCCACAAGTGAAATACACGTGTGTAGATTTGGGGAAGGGTTATAGGTAGCATCTTTAAAAAGTTAGGTAAGCATTGTTTTGGATTCCCTCACCTAAATCGCGAGTGTGGCGCATATCTATACGGGAGAGAACTTACAAGAAAAAAGAAAGTTAATACGGGAGAGAATCACTAACCCAAGCACTGTCCAAATCGATAGACTTCCAGAAGTAAAATACACGTGTGTAGATTTGAAAGAACGCTAAGAGTGGAATCTTTAAAAAGTTAGGTAAGCATTGAATGGAATCCCTGCACGTAAAACGCGAGTGTGGCGCATCTGTAAACGCTCGAGAACCTACAAGAGAAAAGAAAGTTGATAAGGGCAAGCATCTCTCACCCAAGCACTGTTCAAATCGATAGACTTCCAGAAGTAAAATGCACGTGTGTAGCTTTGGGAAAGGGCTAAAAGCAGCATCTTTAAAAAATTAGGTAAGCATTGAATGGGATCCCTGCACCTAAAACGCGGGTGTGGCGCATCTCTAAACGCGCGAGAACTTACGAGAGAAAGGAAAGTTGATATGGGCGAGAATCTCTCACCCAAGCACTGTTCAAATCGATAGACTTCTACAAGTAAAATACACGTGTGTAGATTTAGAGAAGGGTAACAGTGACATCTTTAAAAAGTTAGGTAAGCATTGAATGGCATCCCAGCCGCTAAAAGGCGAGTGTGGCGTATCTCTAAACGCGCGATAACCTACGAGAGAAAAGAAGGTTGATATGGGGAAGAATTTCTCACCCAAGCACTTTCCAAATCGAAAAACTTTTACAAACGGAATAAACGTGTTTAGATTTAAGGGAGGGCTAAAAGTAGCATCTTTAAAATGTTAGGTAAGCATTGGTTGGGATTCCCTCACCTAAAACGCGGGTGTTGCGAATCTCTTAACGCGCGAGAACTTACAAGAAAAAGAAAGTTGATACGGGCAAGAATTAATCATTCAAGCACTGTCCAAATTGATAGACTTCCAGAAGTAAAATACACGTGAGTAGATTTAGGGCTGCGCTAAAAGTAGCATCTTTAAAAAGTTAGGTAAGCATTGAATGGGTTCCCTGTACCTAAAACGCGAGTGTGGCGCATGTCTAAACGAACGAGAACTTACGAGAGAAAAAAAAGTTGATATGGGCGAGAATCTCCCACCCAAGCACTGTCCAAATCGATAGACTTCCACAAGTAAAATACACGTAAGTAGATTTGGAGGACGCCTAAAAGTGGCATCTTTTAAAAGTCAGGAAACATTGGTTGGGATTCCCGGACCTAGAAGGTGAGTGTGGCACATCTCTAAACGTTGGATATTAGGTAAGAGAAAAGAAAGTTGATATGGGCGAAAATCTCTCACCCATGGACTGATGAAATCGATACAATTCCACAAGTGAAATACACGTGTGTGGATTTGGGGAAGGGTTATAGGTAGCATCTTTAAAAAGTTAGGTAAGCATTGGCTGGGATTCCGTCACCTAAAACGCGAGTATGGCGCATCTCTAAACGCACAAGAACTTAGAAGAAAAAGAAAGTTGATACGGGCGAGAATCACTTGCCCAAGCACTGTCTACATCGATAGACTTCCACAAGTAAAATACACGTGTGTAGATTTGGGGAAGGTTTAAAAGCAGCATCTTTAAAAAGTTAGGTAAGCTTTGAATGGGATCGCTGCACCTAAAACGCGAGTGTGGCACATCTCTAAACGCTCGCAAACTTACGAGAGAAAGGAAAGTTGATATGGGCGAGAATCGCTCACCCAAGCACTGTTCAAATCGATAGATTTCCGAGAGTAAAATACACGTGTGTAGATTCGGGGGAGGGTAACAGTGGCATCTTTAAAAAGTTAGGTAAGCATTGAATGGGATCCCTGAACCTAAAACGCGAGTGTTGCGCATCTCTAAACGCTCGAGAACTTACGAAAGAAATGAAAGTTGATGTAGGCGAGAATCTCTCACCCAAGCACTGTCCACATCGATAGACTTCCACAAGTAAAATACACGCGTGCAGATTTGGAGAAGGGCTAAACGTAGCATCTTTTAAATATTAGGTAAACAATGTTTGGGATTCCCGCACCTAAAACGTTAGTATGGCGCATCTCTAAACGCTGAAGATTTTGCAAGAGAAAAGAAGGTTGATTGGGGTGCGAGTCTGTCACACAAGCACTATCTAAATCGCTACACTTCCACAAGTGAAATACACGTGTGTAGATTTAGGGAAGGGCTAAAAGTAGCGTCTTTAAAAAGTTACGTGGGCATTGGTTTGAATCCTCGCACCTAAAACTTGAGTGTGGTGCACCTCTAAACGACGGAGAATTTACTAGAGAAAAGAAAGTTGGTATAGGCCAGAATCTCTCTTCCAAGCTTTGTCCAAATCGATAGACTTGCACAAGCAAAATACACGTGTATAGATTTGAGGGAGGGCTAAAAGTAAAATATTTAAAAAGTTAGGTAAGCATTGGTTGGGATTCCTGAAGGTAAAAGGCGAATGTGGGGAATTTCTAAACGCGCAAGAACTTACGAGAGAAAAGAAAGTTGATATGGGCGAGAATCTCTTACTCAAACACTGTCCAAATCAATAAACTTCCACAAGTTAAATACATGTGTATAGATTTGAGGGAGGACTAAAAGTTGCATCTTTTAAAAGTTAGGTAAGCACTGGTTTGAATCCCCGCACCTGCGAATAGGGCGCATTTCGAAACGTGCGAGAACTTACGAGAGAAAAGAAAGTTGATATGGGCGAAAATCTCTAAGCTAAGCACTGTTCAAATCGAGAGACTTCCACGAGTGAAATAGACGTGTGTAGATTCGAGAAAGGGCCAAATCTAGCATCTTTGAAAATTCCTGTAAGGATAATTTGAGATCCCGACACCAAAACCGCAAGTGTGGCGCATCTCTAAACGCGCGAGAACCTACTAGAGAAAAGAAACTTGATATAGGCGAGATTTTTTTACGCAAGCACTGTCCAAATCGATAGACTTCCACAAGTGAAATACACGTATGTAGATTTGGCGAAGCCCTAAAAGTAGCATCTTTAAAAAGTTAGATAAGCTTTGGTTGGGATCCCTGCACCTAAAACTGCGAGGGTGGCGCATCTCTAAACGCGCGAGAACTTACGAGAAAAAAGACAGTTGATATGGGCGAAAATCTCCAACCCAAACACTGTCCAAATCGATAGACTTCCATAAGTCAAATATTCGTGTGTAGCTTTCACGGGGGACTAAAAGTTACATCTTTAAAAAGTTAGGTAATTATTGGTTGGGATTCCGGCACCTAAAACGCGATTGTGGCGCATCTTTAAATACGCGAGAACTTACAAGAGAAAAAAGCTAAGCACTGTCCAAATCGATAGACTTCGACAAGTGAAATACGTTGGTGTAGATTTAATAGAGGACTAAAACTAGCATATTTAAAGAGCCCCTTAAGGATAGTTTGGGATCCCCAAAGAAAAAAAGCGAGTGTGCCGCATCGCTAAACGCGCGAAAACACGCGAGTGACAAAAAGATATAAATGGGCGAGAATCTTTAACTCAAATACTATCCAAATCGAAAGACTGCCACAAAAACTACACATGTGTAAATTTAAGAGAGGGCCAAAACTAGCATCTATAAAAGCACAGTGAGAATAGTTTAAGATGCCGACACCAAAAGTTCGCGTGTGCCGCATAGCTAAACACGCGAGAAAAGACAAGGGCAAAGTAAATTTACATCGTTAAAAAGTATCCACCCAAGCATTGTTCAAATCGATAGACTTCCACAAGTGAAATGCTCGTTGGAGATTTAGAAGAGGGATAAAACTAGCATCTTTAAAAAGCGAGGTTAGCAAAGTTTGGGATCTCCACATCTAAAAGCGAGTGTACCGCCTCGCTTAACGTGCGAGAATACGCGGGAGAAAAGAAAATTGACGTGGAAAAGAATATCTAATCCAAGCACTGTCCAAATCGATAGACTTCTCCAAGGGCGAGAATCTCCATCCCAAGCATTGTCCATAGCGACAGACTATCACAAGTGAAATACGCGTGTGTAGATTTGGGGGAAGGCCAAACCTAGCATTTTTGAAGAGCCCCGTAAGCATAGTTTGGGATCCCCACACAAAAAACGCGAGTGTGCCGCATCGTTAAACGCGCGAAAACACGCGAGTGTAAAAACGATATAAATGGGCGAGAATCTTTGTCCAAAGCGACAGACTTCCACAAGTGAAATACACGTATGTAGATTTGAGGGAGGGTAAAAAGTAGCATCTTTAAAAAGTTAGGTAAGCATTGGTTAAAATACCCGCTCCTAAAACGCGAGTGTGGCGCATCTCTAACCACGCAAGAACTTACGAGAGAAAAGAAAGTTGATATAGGGGAGAATCTCTTACCCAAGCACTTTTTAAATCGATAGACTTCCACAAGTGAAATGCACGTGTGCAGATTTGGGCGAGGGCTAAATGTAGCATCGTTAAAAAGATAGGTAAGCATTGGTTGGTTCCCCGCACCTAAAACGCAAATGTAGCGCATCTCTAAACGCGCGAGAACTTACGAGAGAACAGAAAGTTGATATGGGCGAGAATCTCTCACCCAAGCACTGTCCAAATCCAAAGACTTTTACAGGTGAAATAAACGTGTGTAAATTTGGGGGAGGGCAAAACGTAGCATCTTTAAAAAGTAAGTTAAGCATTGGTTGGGATTCCTGAACCTAAAACACGAGTGTGGCGCATCTCTAAACGCGCGAGAACTTACGAGAGAAAAGAAAGTTGATAAGGGCGAGAATCTCTCACCCAAGCACTCTCCAAATCGATAGACTTCCACAAGTGAAATACACGTGTGTAGATTTGGGGATGGCTAAAAGTAGCATGTCTAAAAAGTTAGGTAAGCATTGGTTGGGATCCTCACTCCAGGGGATGGGGGTGGCCTCACTTCTTTCGGAGGTCGTTACTTACGGACTTTTACGATTCGTTGCGTGTATGAGCCATTGGCCAAGCCATTGGCCAAGCCATTGGTAGCCGTGCATGGTCACCTAAAGCACTGACAATCTATCTTAGCTCCATGTACTAAGTTTCTCCTCGCGCTTTTTTTTTTGCCCTCGGCTTTGTAATTGTGCGATATTTTCTACACAATAACTTCAATTGCCGAGCATGACAATAGTGCACGTGGCTCCCACTGCCAACGACATACCCAGACAAGTATTCCAGATCATCTTGGTTTTTATTCCTTAAGATCCGTTTTAGATTGATTAATTAATCAAACGTTCCTTTACGCCCGGACAAGCATCTCGATGCAAGCTTAGAGTTTATTGTAATGGTATTCATTGGGTAAACAAGACATTTACGTCTGCTCGCCGCGCTCAATATCCATTCGTAGGTACTTTGGTATCTTTAAGTTTAGTTCGTAGATCTGAACTTGGTTCAGGGAGAGAAGCAGAGGAAGGTTCATGTTATGTAATTCGTTCATCATTGCCGGGTTACTTGATTTATCGGTATACCCCGGTTTTGTCCGCTCACGCTTTTTTCCTGCCCAGGTCTTTCTTCGTGTGTGTTTAGACGTGATCCGATATAAAATGACCTTGTTTTGTTCCAGATTATTGGCGTCGGTGGAGTCCGCCATTATTTGAAAGCATCGGGAATGACTCGAACGCACTATTTACTTTTAAAGCACTATTAATATCGTGACTTCATTTTAAAGCTTGTCTCATATTCCATCGACACTTCCTGGTTTGATTTTATGTAATATCATCGACATGTCAGTGAAACAGATTATGACGCCTTCCCTGGCCGCAAGACGAAGAACCCTAGTGAGAGTATGTAAGAAATGCTAGGAAAATTTCCTACCATTTCTCTGCGGTACTTACAGTAGACGCCCCGTCCGTCCCGTCATGTTTACGAGTTAGACGAAATTCACCTGTAACACGAAATTTACGAAGTAGACGAAATCTCTTGGACGAGATTTAAGTCTTACACGATATTTATCTCTTGGACGAAATTTACGACGAAATTAACCTTTCAAACAAAATTTACTTCGCTGACGAAATTTACGACTTACACGAAATTTAACTGGGAGACGAAATTTACGACGTAGACAAAATTTACGACTTAGACGAAATTGACATCTTAGACAAAATTTAACTCTTAAACAAAATTTACCTCTTAGACGAAATTTACCTCTTATAGGAAATTTAAGTTTTTTCTTTTCGATCTTGACGAAATTTATGTCTTAAACAAAATTTACGACCCAGACAAAATTTACGACTTAAACAAAATTTACCTGTTAGACAAAATTCAAGACGTAGAAGAAATGTGCGACTTAGAAAAAATTTACCTCTTACACGAAATTTGCGACTTAGACGAAATTTACCTTTGAGACGAAATTTACAACTTAGATATAATTTACCTGTTAGACAAAATTTACGACCTAAACAAAATTTACGACATGAACAAAATTTACCTCGTAGACGAAATTTAGGACTTAGACGAAATTTACCTCTGAGAGGAAATTTATCTTTTACACGAAATTTAGGACCTAGACGAAATTTACCACTTAGACGAAAATTACCTCGCAGACGAAATTTACCTTTCAGAAAAAATTTACGACTTAGTACGTAGGGGCCAAACCACCCCCCAAATGTTTGGTCAGTTCTTGGGTATTTCACATTATTTCGCATTACTTAAAAAGTGTTGACTCTTCCTACACCAAAATTGGCAGATGAGCAGGAGACCTTTTGCCAATTATATTTACGTGAAAAATGTCAGTAAATGTCAAAGTTGTGACGTCACAGTGATGACGTCATGTTTTTTGCCACTTTTGAAGTTTTTAATATGCATATTTTTTACAATGTGTTCGAAAGAGCACCTCAAGGGGAGTTGAAACCTGAAAAACTTTTGTCCATATCACAAAAATTAAATGAAATATAGCATTTTTAAATATGAAAAATAACTCTGCAAAATACGGGGTCCCCCCATTGAGAAAAATTCCCAAATTGGAGCCGTAATTTTGTTCCAGCAAATGCAGCTATGTTGCACATGTGATGTGCCAGACGACCAAAGCAAAACTAAAGAAGAAAATCGCAGTAAAAAATTATCCCTCTAGTGTTAGTGCGTTGAAATTAGTTTTTCTTACGTCATAACCTGTGACGTCACCCGTTTTTTTACCGTTAACACCATCCTGACAAAGCCGAAAATCAAATTTCTAAAACCATACGATAGTTGACAACATCAAGCTTTCTATTTTTCTAGATTTTTAGGCTTCATAGAATAAAACTGAAAAAAATAAACCAGAGAGCCTGACTTAAGAAGGACAGTATGGTTAAGCAAATTCCGGGGGGGACAACAACAAAAATATTTAACTTACCATATCTCAAAAGATAATCATCATAGCAAAAAACGGTTTCCGGCATTTTACTCCTCAAGTCAAGGCCTTTCCAATGACATAATCTTTTTATCAGATTTTATAAAAAGTTATAGCACGTTTTGGTGACGTCATCAATTATGACGTCATAATCTGACATTTTGTCACAACTTCCAAATTAAAATAAACAGGAGAACAAAGAAAGCTCATCTGCCAAACTTGGTTCAGAAATATATAAACCAAGCAAATATAGCCTTCATGAAACATTAGGGGGGTGGTTTGGCCCCTACGTGTAGGCGAAATTTGCGACTTAGACAAAATATAAGACCTAGACGAAATTTATGTCTCCGACGAAATTTACGACGTTGACATAATTTACGACTCAAACGAAATTTACCTCTTAGACAAAATTTACGACGTAGACGAAATCTACAACCTAGACGAAATCTAGCTCTTTGACGTAATTTACCTCTTCGACATAATTTATCACTTAGATGTAATTAACCATTTAGACGTATTTTACCTCTTAGACGAAATTTACGACTTAGATGAAACTAACGACTCAGACAAAATTTACCACTTACACCAAATTTACCTCTGACACAAAATTTACCTCCTAGACGAAATTTTCGACTCAGACGAAATTTAGCTGCAAGACGAAATTAACCACGTAGACGAAATTTACGACTTAGACGAAATTTACCTCTTCGACAAAAGTTAACTCATACGAAATTTACCTCTTAGACGAAATATACGACTTAGACGAAATTTACTACTTAATCGAAATTTACCTCTCAGACGAAATTTACCTCTTAGACGAAATTTACGACTTAGACAAAATTTACCTGTAAGACGAAATTTACGACCGAGAAGAAATTTACGACTTAGACAAAATTTACCCTTTAGACTAAATTTAACTCCTACACGAAATTTACCTCTTAGAAGAAATTTACGACTTGGACGAAATTTACCTCTTACACTAAATTTAACTCTTACACGAAGTTTACCTCTTAGACGAAATTTACGACTTAGACGTAATTTACCTCTTAGACAAAATTGACCTCATCGACGAAATTTTCGACGTAGACGAAATTTACCACTTAAACGAAATTTACGTAGTAGACGAAATTTAAAAGGGAGACAAAATTTACCTCTAGCTTAGATGAAATTTACGACTTAGACGAAACTTACCTCTTACACAAAATTTTACCCTTAGACAAAATTACGACCTAAACGAAATTTACCCCTAAGACGAAATTTACGTGTTGGACGAAATTTACCTCCTGGACAAAATTTACGAGCTAGGCAAAAAGTTACGTCTTAGACGAAATCTACGATTTAGACAAAATTTACCTCCTAGACGAAATTTACCTCTTAGACGAAATTAACCTCGAAGACAAAATTCTTGACTTAGACGAAATTTACCTCTTAGACAAATTTTAATTCTTAGACGAAATTTAAGAGTAAATGTCAGTAAAAATCAAAGATTATCGAAAAAATCGCGGACACGGCCAAAAATCGATTTGGCTCATTTTTTGCCTGTAGGTAGCCTTATATAGTAAAGTAAAGGAAATGGGGTTAGATGATTGAAATATGCACTTTAACGGGAATAAACCGTTGAAAACTTTCGGCGGGTCAATTACTCAAATTTCACCAAGCGCGATCCTTAAATTATGCACTTTTCGGGCAGCTGTCACACGAACAAAAATGTTACAGAAGGACTTTTCTAGCTATAGAAATATAGAGTTGGACTTGCTTTAACGAGAAAAAGTGATAGTTTTTGTCTCGTGTTATTCCTGGAGGAGCTACGTCTCTGTTAAGAGACGACATCTTCGGCCTTCTGAAATTAAGGCAAAGGTGGCCTAGAATAGCTTGGCAAAAATACATGTGGTAGTGTCTCAAAGTTTACAATAACACTACCAAGAAGCCTTGAAAGATAGTTATTTACGATTTGGGTTTTATTTCTTTGGGACCTTTGACAATCAAAAAGATGACCACCGGCCGTATTTCGGTCAAATACTGTGACGCCGTAATGAGATGCATAATAACAAAATTAAACGCGTTGTACACAAATAACTGTTTTGGTCAGTTACATCTTCACTGGCCGTTGAAATGACTAGAAACATATTAAAATGTCTACAACTACACTTTATTTTCATATACTGAGACAGGAGAAACAAATTTCGACTTTTCCTACCCTGTGAATCGCGCCATAATTCTGCATAATTCTGCACACAACAGGTTGAACAATTGAATTGCACACAACAGGTTAAATTTGCAACACAGTCGTTAGTTTACGTTTGCTTCGCATCCAGTGAACATGAATTCGAGCATTTGCATCCCTTCTGCGTCTTCTGCACTCGCCAGTTTCGAACATACTGAAACTCGTCAACACAAATTGCGAGAGACGCCACAAATTGTGGCGAGCTCGAGTGACTGAAATGCGATATGTAGAACTCTGCTGTCAGGTAACGCCCTCTTAAAAATTGTATACGCACCGCCTTTTATAATCAGCGGATCAGTTGTTAGTGAAACGTATAGTGCTCAGTTACTTGGAAGTGCAGGTACACTCCTGGACTAATTGTGTGAGTCGTACGATGTATGGCTTTTTCCTCTTCTGAGGTGCAATGTCAGAAATATCCAGCCTAAGGTCGATGCACATGTCTCTTAGCCTATCCACTCTTAAAGTTGTGAGTGTACGTTTTTGTACAAGTTCGCAGATGTTAAGATCGAAAGATACAATCGGATGGCGAATAACCACACCTCTCATCACATTTGCACACACAGCAGATAGATGACTCTCAGCATCGGCGAAATTTCGTCCTCGTCGGTACTCTCCATGGCCACTTCTGAGACTTCACTAGCTTTTGCTTCGTTACCGGCGGCTGTAACTTCTAATCGCTTCTTTGCTGAAAGACGGCTAAAATAGCCACTAATCTGCTGCGACGTAAGGACTTCATCAGGTTGAAATCGGCGTTCCCCCGCTTGGTCTCTTGCTAAGCTCATTGCTTTCGAAACTCCCTGTGGATCGCTTTTCCGTCCACTTTGCTCCCCTTTTTGAAATTGGTCAGTTAAGAATTCGGTCTGTTTCTTTGTAAAACGCACCTTTTTCTTAATTGTCTTCAGGGCCCATCCCATTGGAAGAGGCCGCAAGGCGTCACTCTTTGCTTGGACAGTAACTTGAATGCTTGGAATTCGACTGCATCCCTCCGTCTGCTTGGAAGAATATTCTCTTTTAGCTCTATCGTAGAGAGTTTCCTGTTCGAGCATCATTTGGTGTTTTCCAGTATCTAGGTGTGTCTGGAGGTTTGCAAAGCGACTGTATGCTTTTACACATCCATCCTCTGGACACGGGAAAAGCATGTCATCTGGCTTATTTTGACCAGTGCTGCTTCGATCTTGGTTTTCGTTTTCAGCTGAGAAATCAGCTTTGACAGAGCTTTTCTTGATATGTCGATGTCTCACAATCTTGAACGGCGGTGCACCACTTACATTCTGCGATGGGGGTTCTAGGATTTCCAATTTTTCGGGCTGCTTCATGACTCTTTCGAACTTTGCCCATGGCACTACTTTACCGGAACCCACATTGAATGCTCTCCACACTCGTACGCCAGTTTCATCGTACTCAAAATTGTTGAGTAAGCTTATGCCATTCCATTTGATATTAAAGGTGCTTGACGGCTTGGCAGCAACATAGCTTGCGTTCACTCCTGTGGTTCCTTGGCCAGATTCAATGGCTGTTTTGAGCTGTAAAGCGTTGATGACATCATTGCCTTCGTTTGCGTATCTTCCAACGTCTCCTTTGATTGTTGCTGCTTTGCGATCACAAACCCCTTTTCCACCTTGAGGGTCCGAGAAGTCCTTTCTTACAGCAGCCACTCCTACTGCATCACCGGCCAGCTTAGCTGAGATGATTGAATTTCTGCTGTGATAACAGCCAGCGTTATCTTGTTTGTAATAAGCCATTTTCAGGGTAGTTAGGCAGTCAAGCATTATCGAAGCCACAGTCACACTGTCTTGGGCGCAGCTTTGAAATACGTGAACAAGTGTCTGCGATTCAAAGTGCTCAGAGCCCTCTGACCGTCTTATGGCAACGCTAATGTGCCATGGCAATCCTCGCTTCGCAAACCAATCTGACTGTGCCTCTCGATATTTTCGGGGCATATATTTCATTACCCAGTCCTGGACTAACAGCACCGATCGGCTGTCGAGTTTGGCTAAAACTGAATGCTTTGCCTCAGCTTGGTGGACTGAACGTAGCTGATGGGCTTTCTAGCTAATGATATCATCCCTTGCCTGTTTGATGGTATGCAGCAAGTCAACTTGATCTTCTGCTGACGAAAGCGCAATTGAACACTCATCTTCTATGGTACGCATGACTTCCTCTAACTCATAACACTGCACACATGACTGATTGTGGAGATGGTCGCAGGAGCCCTGAAATTCTGCATTGCTTGGATCACTTCGCGCATAAATTCGACAATGATTGGGAACCTCTGAGGACTCCACTGCATGTACCTAAAAAAAGTAAAACGACAACCGCGTGATTCAGTGCATATTTACAAAGCAACGCATGCGCATCGACATTTCAAAAAGATTACTTAACCGATTCTCGGCGTTGTATACATGTGTGTAAGCGTATTACAGTGAATTGCAAACTCTTGTTTCGTGAATTAAGCATAAAAAGGACTTGGAGAGAAAGAAAAAGGTAGCCGTGTATCATAGTAAGAAGTCTACTACATCACTTCCGCAAAGGCAACGCATAATTATAAAATATGCACCCACCTTATAGTCGCCCTTTAGGTACTGCTTCGACAAACGAAGTTGCTGCTTAATTTCCCTCGCCCATTGCTGAGTCTTGCCACAGTCAACAAGCTTGTCTACGAGTTTCTCTAAATGATCAAATGCGTCCGCTCCTTGTGCTGAAAAGTTATCAAGTCCTTGCAGAGACTTGCGAACAGATGAAGAACACACCGCCAAAACTCTCTGTAGGGTTCTCTTACTCATAAGCTCAAAGTTGGTTTCACAGCAATATTGTTGATACTGCTGGACAATACGCTCTGGTATCATTGTTCTGATCACATTGGGTGTTTTTATGATCTCGCCAGTTGACAATTTCAGAAGTTTTTCCCCAAAAGGAACATCTTGAATTACATGTGGACTCGTTATGAAAGAAACAAAATGTTCTAATTTTTCAGGTTCAATCCTCATTCTCTTTTTCTCCTGGTTTGGAAGAGGAGCAGCTCTTCCATGTAACAGCCTGTGGCGTTGGGCAATGTTGTAGCGATAGCTAGTAACGGTTGGAATAAACTCTCTCATCTCCTTAAGGGATAACTTATCTGCCATCAATGAGAGTATTTGTCGTCTGGTGCTCCAATGTTGCGCGTTCAAGTAGCTCTCAGCAAATGCATTAAGAAGCTCCGTCTCTTTTTCACTTCTGCCTTCGACCACAACCTGACTCTCTCTGCTTACAAAATGACGATCACAAAGCTCCGTCCACAGTTCTTGCGAATTTTCAGGTGCCAGGACATCAAGCATTGCAGATATACATTGTTGAGCTTTCCGTAGGTATCTGCGTTTAGTACGCTCGTGCGCTGTATTCCACGGCACTTATAACGTGTGACGTACTGGACTGACGTCTCGAAGCAGTAAGAAGCGATTAAGCTGCACCTGGGACTCGTTGTCTAGACTAGAGCCTTCATCACTCTCTTCGGAATCTTCTTGCGGAAAAAAAAAACTCTGCCGTCTGGATGTGGAACCTTCTGGCAGTGATTCATCACCAACAGTTACAGGACAAGTAATGGCAGGAATATTAAAGTCACTCGCTTGTTCATCAACCTGACAAAAAAGTGGACACATTGCTTTGGATGGCTTCAAAATGAGATCAACCGTGTGCAAGCGCGGGGTGTCGTGTATAAAAGCGCAAGTCGCATGCGAGCTGGAAAGTAATATTCGATAATTAATTTATTTGACTGGTAACCTATCCTGATATCTTTATCCAGTTACTACTCAGTAATATTTTCCATTTGGAGCATTTAGAAAAAAAGTTGAGAAGCCATATATTAATTTAAAACCTTTATTATTTGGCTATATTCTGGGATGTGATTGGCTATTTGGGCAGGGCACGCTTTTCCAATTCTTGTGCCATGTATGGTCTTGCCCAGTCGTTGACGGGCGGCAATGGCGGCATTTTGAGGATGCGCATGCAAGTTATCCTGGATACGCCCTTCTCCCGCGTGGGTTGAACCCCTGAAAAGGGCAGAGAAGGGAGAATTCAGAGAATGCGTCAGGGTTTTCCACTTTCATTAACTATATTGGATCGAAATTTTTCATGAACACTTTGAAGAAACTCACCAAGCTTAGACCACATAGACCTTCTGTGATGTTTTCCACACCTCCTGTGGCACCCAATTCCTGCGATTCTAACTGATTTTTTGTTTTTGCCAGGGACTGTCGACATCGTACACAAATTCCTTTAATATTTGGAGAGAAAGGATTAACTTATTCTTTTCTACTTTACACATCCCCCTTGAACAAATAGCTCTGAATGTGGCAAAAGAACAAACCTAGCCCAGGAAAAAAGCCCCACAAACCTCAAATTGATTACGCAATCTGTATTTTACCTTTTCACAAGTCAGTCTTGTAAGTTCCTTTCCTTTTTTTCCGGAGCATTGTTGGAAGGAATTCTAATATTTGTAAAATATTTCAATTCGAGTGTTACCCTTTTGTATAAGTCTTGAAGGAGGTGAAAATGCTGAGTAAATGCCAGTGTTTGAACAAGATTTCGACGTAAAAGTATTTGCAAAAATCCTAAAAACTCGTGAGACATGAAAATAATTTTGCTCTTAAACTTGGCGTTTTTTTACGCGGTAGTGAAGTGATTTAAAGTAAGGATATGAAGTCTGTGATTCCTGCCAAGTACCCTGCGTGAAATGAGAAGTTATACGGATGTTTATCCTTGCATAAAGTGAGAATAAACATTATAATCGTTTACCTGATCCGACGGGTACGAGGCTTTTCGTAAGCTCAAAAATGTATATTGAGTGCTGCAGACTAATTCCCCTTTCTGCTGCAGGTTCTCTTTCAGATTCCTTTTTGTGACCGGAGACATCCTGAGGCACAGAACATAATCTACTAGCTCTTCTCCATCCGATTCCAAGGCTTGATCGATGTAACGGGCAAACAGTTATTTCCGAAAAATTGACGGGCTTCACGAAAATCCCGCTTCTCGCTAAGATAAGTCCTATTTCTGTCTCAACACCTGAAAACTGTAAAAAACGCTTGTGGCTTCTGATATCCTTACTGCACGATGACAGTGATACTGTCTGAGTGGACGGATGCCTTGCGCGTTCCTCTGCACCACAAACGCCACCAACAATATCAAGGAAAGAACAAGACATTTTTTTCTGCTGGAGTTAAAGCAACCGTTATCTTTGTTACTTTCACCGACGATCATTACGCTTTTGCTTTTTGTTTACCTTCGTTAACTGGTTACATTTGTTTCCCGTGGGAAAATTAAAGCGTTATTTTCGTTCCATAAAGTTTTCACTGTACGTTTTAAATTTGTGACATTTTGTAAAGTCTGTTTCTTTTTTGTATCTTTTTTGTTCATGACGTCAATATTTTTGTTTAGCTTTTATTCGTGTTGCAGAATGTATTGTTAGTTGATCTGTTTACGTGACAGATTATCACATGTCACGCAGTATGGCAAGCCGTTTGTAGCAAAATTTAATCCTTGCGATATATGTTTAATCCTTTAAATAACGGTTTTATTTAAAGATAGAAAAAGGCATTCAATCCAATGGTAAATGAAATTTTTGGTTCAATTCAATCTTTTCATTTTCACGATTCAATCCAATACCTGGAATATTGATTCAATGCAATACCTAAAATATTGATTCAATCCAATACCTAAAATATTGATTCAATCCAATATCTGGAATATTGATTCAATCCAATACCTAAAATATTGATTCAATCCAATACCTGGAATATTGATTCAATCCAATACCTCGAATATTGGTGCAATCCAATACCTCAAATATTGATTCAATCCAATACCTCAAATATTGATGCAATCTTCCTGGGCCGAGCGCGGCCAACAGGAACGAGAGTAACTGAGCACTAAAGAGCACTGAAAACATGGCGGGCGAAGGAGAACTAGTTTCCTAAGTTTCTTGCAGACATCTTGGATAAAACGGAAATAATTTTTGAGAATTTTGATTCAGAAGTTGCAGAAGTGCACGCCGAAGTTCTTGATCAAACCATTAGTCTGCTTAGGTAAATGAGACGTTGCTACAACCGAGACACAAGGGACACGGAAAATTTAGATTCCATTACTGCCGCTTTTGTAGATGTAAGTTAACCAATTTTTATGTGACAAACATATTTGTTTATTAAAAGCTGTGTGTGCTAGCTTTTTGTGGCAAATAACATAAACTGTGGCAAATTTTGCTACCACATTGGTCTTTGGTATTGTGCATATTTCTGCTGTCCAATCATTACTGGCACACTAAACTTTGAACTGTAAACAAAATTTTTGCCGTGCCGTGTGCACAGTCAAACATGTTTCTCATGAAAACTGCTTGTGTAAACCTGGCTTTAAGTTATTTTTGAAATAAGAACCTTTACATTTTACAAGACAGCAATCATTGAACATTGGGATGTGTTTTAAGTTTTTCAATGTTGTTGTCTCATGTTTTGCATTATTTAACCCACATGTGGTACTTCTTTCCTAAAAACGATGTTTTTCTTGATATTCTATGACAAACATGGCACCAATTTGTTGTGAATATTATCGGGTACCTAGGGCTCAAGGCTAACACTACTGCCAACTAGCCACACATTTCAGTTTTGAATAGTAGATTTTTCACTTTCACTAGCCATTGTGACAATCATGATGGAATGGAGCACTGGTCTACTGGATGAAAACAAAATTGAGAATTATCCTGACAAAGTAAAACTGAAGAGAATAGAAACTAATGAAAACAGGGAAACTATGAGTGGATTTCATGGAAATAATTGCCTTAATAAGCATATGATAAATATTTAACTATTAAAGGGAGATAAAAGAAAATGGCAACACTGATAAAAGTACATCAGAGATTGAACATAAGCATATTCAAGAAAAGCAGGATTCGTGTTTGTGGGAGTGAAATTTTCTTAGTGATTATTATTAACATTTTAGATGCAACAAGAAATGTCCAAGATTAACCACTCTTATAAAAAAGTCAGTGAAGCTGTGTATGAGAAAGGCTGGCTGGTGCAAAGTTAGTTTTGGCTTGTGACATGAGTCCTGTTAGTAGCCATTACGCCAGTGCACCGAGAGGTTAGTCTTGTCTCCTGGGTACTTTTGAAAATAAGATAACAAATTAACCTTGCAATACTTTAACATCTGTTTTGATAAGCACCTGAAAAATCTACAAGGCAGAGTAGTGCACATGGCAGTTATCAAATGCCCTGATTTCTCTTCAGTTTAGTTGTGTTGCTAGAAGTTAGGCATTCTGTACATCAGTTTTGTATATCAATGAAAAGGAAGATGAGAAAATAATTTACTTGATACAGGGTGACGTTTTCTGTTGTGAATTGAGTTGCAAAAATACTTTAAGGGCCATAATCTCCTTTACCCAGCCCACACACATGTAGTATTATGCAATTGTCAGTTGCCCAAGTTTAACTGTCACTAGTTCTAGAGCCTCTTGGAAGATGTCTACTCCCATTTGACTTGATTATCTTAAGGGATCTAGCCTTTCCAATACAAATGACTGCACTGGATCATGTTGTCCCAGGTCAATTTCTTCAACTACAACATTTTTATCACTGTCCAATGGAGTTGGACTATCAGGATCATCACCATAGTATTCAAAATCAAATGACTTTCCATTTGAAAGGGGGTTTTCAGGCTGCATCATATGATTAAGCCACATTTGGTATGGCACCCAGTTTTTTTTCTGTTCTTACATTTTGGTGGTTGAAAGCTTCAGTGAACTGGCAAAGAGCAAGGTTTATCCTTGGTTGAAAAACTAAGTGTAAGGTGGAAAGATGCACTGAATCATCAATGTCCAGGATGCCTGACAATTCCATACTACAGCTGAAAAGTGTAAAAGTACAAGTGGGAAGCACAACGGAAACATCCCTCCACAATCTTTCAATTCATTGGTTGTGTTGATGGCCCTGCAGTGAAGCTGCCCCTCTCCTCTCTTCTAACCTGCTCCATTGTATCGCACACACCAACGTTTTCAACACCATGATCTACTCGTACTCTCGAAGGCCAAAATTCTCCGTCTCTCTTAACGGCATCCAGAAACAATTCAAGAACTGTTTCTGCTTTATTGTTGGCACTACATTTCAAAAACATTATTCTCCGAGAAAATCCGTCTATACAGCCGAATTAGTATTTTCCATCGGATCAGAGAGTGATGTCCATCCAGATGCCAAAGCGAATTTACGCACCCCATCTCTAGACAGTATTTTGGGGATCTAATTTTGCTAACCTTTCTCTTATTCTTCTCCGTTGAACCCATAACCCAATGGACTTAAAGAAACCTGCAATGAAATTATATCCATACTCTTGAATGATTTCGGTTCCTTATCAGGTAAGTTGTTGAAACCCCTCATATCTTCTCAGCCATACTCTGTCAATCTTCTGTGAATTGTCCATCTCCAAACTCCAATCATCTTTGTTATCGTTGTCCAGATGAATCCTAGTCCTCAAAGTTCCTCGAGCACCTCAACAGGAATTTTAAGAAATGGTCTTCCATGATTCCAACTTCTGAATCAAAGTTCTCAAAAATTATTTCCGTTTTATCCAAGATGTCTGCAAGAAACTTAGGAAACTCAACTTCTAAATTTAGTTCTCCTTCGCCCGCCATGTTTTACAGAGCTCTCTAGTGCTCAGTTACCCTCGTTCCTGTTGGCCGCGCTCGGCCCAGGAAGATTGCATCAATATTTGAGGTATTGGATTGAATCAATATTTGAGGTACTGGATTGAATCAATATTTGAGGTATTGGATTGCACCAATATTCGAGGTATTGCATTGAATCAATATTCCAGGTATTGGATTGAATCAATATTTTAGGTATTGGATTGAATCAATATTCCAGATATTGGATTGAATCAATATTTTAGGTATTGGATTGAATCAATATTTTAGGTATTACATTGAATCAATATTCCAGGTATTGGATTGAATCGTGAAAATTAAAAGATTGAATTGAACCAAAAATTTTATTTACCATTGGATTGAATGCCTTTTTCTATCTTTAAATAAAACCGTTATTTAAAGGATTAAACATATATCGCAAGGATTAAATTTTGCTACAAACAGCTTGCCATAACGCAGTCCACACGCAGACAGGAACCTGTGCAAATCGCTAGCGGTGCCTGTCGTGCTTGTACGGGATCTTCTGTGTGTGGGACGTCAAAAAAGCCAAAATTAGGAGCAAAGTAGACTAAACGAAACTGGGTTGCGACACGCTATAGAAAATGACGAAAACAAGTAACTTTTAAAGTTTACCCATCACCGGCTCAGTGGCTTCATTGAGTGCGCCGGTCGGCCCTCTTTACACCAACTTGCAGAGGACAGTATTTCGAAAGAATATTCCAACTGGCATAATAAGGGCCTATAAAAGATTTCTAAGGTAAGGAACTATTGATATCAAAGCAAACATAACAAGCTAAGTGCGGCTGCGACTCAAACAATGGTTTGCTTGTGTCACTGCAATGTTGATTTTGTTCATTTCAATATGGCGCCATTTACAATTTTACCGAAGTTTGGTTGGTTGGTATATTGAAACAGTAGAAGATACCAGAAAAATGAAACGATAAATTTGAAGACCTACCTTATAAGCCCTCGTGATAGTATTGCTGGAAATTTTGAGACACTACCACATGCACTTTTGCCACAGTATATTAGGCCGGGTTTGACGTGAACTAAAAATGGCGAAGACGTCCTCTGGTAATTAATCCGTGGTTTCATCAGGAAGGACACAATACAAAAAATATCAGTATATCTTGGTAAAGGAAGGCCAACTGTATATATTTATAGCTAGACAATTCCTGCTGTCGCATTTTAGTTCATCTAAGGTCGGCCTGAAAACTACATAATTTCGAGCTCGCACGCACTCATTTTCGATCATGCAATTCATAACGGTTTATTCGCGTCAAAATGAATATTTACACAAACTAACCTCATTTCACTTTAGCTAGTACCTATAGCTACCTGTAGACAAAAAATGGGACGAAACGAATTTTTGACCATGTCCGCGATTTTTTTATTTTTCTTTGATTTTTAGAGACATCCACTCTTAAGACTTAAACGAAATTTACGACTTAGGGGAAATTTAGCTGTAAGACGAAATTTACGACGTAGACAAAGTTTACGACTTAGACGAAATTAACATCTTAGACGAAATTTAACTCTTACACAAAATTTACCTCTTAAAGGAAATTTACTTCTTAGACTAAATTTTCAATCTTGAAGAATTTTATGTTTTAAACGAAATTTACGACGTAGACAAAATTTACCACTTAAACGAAATATGCCTCTTAGATAAAAGTTAGGACGGAGAACGAAATCTACCACTTAGACGTAATTTACCTGTTAGACGAAATTCAACTCATAGACGAAATTTACGACCTGGACGAAATTGATCACTTAGACGAAATTTACGTAGTAGACAAAATTTACCTTTTAGATAAAATTAACGAGGGAGACAAAATTTACGTCAAAGACGAAATTTACGTCTTAGGCGAAATTTTCCTCTTACCAAAAATTTATAACTTTGACGAAACTTACCTCCTAGACAAAATTAACGACCTAAATAAAATTTACCTCTTAGACGAAATTTACGACCTAGACGAAATTTACGACTTAGATGAAATTTACTTGTTAAACGAAATTAACCTCTGTCACAAAATTTATGACTTAAACGAAATTTACCTCTTAGACAAAATTTACCATCTAAATAAAATTTACCTCTTAAACGACGAAATTGACGACTTAGAGGAAATTTACCTTTTAGACGACATTTACGACTTAGACGAAATTTACCTCTTAGACGAAATTTACGACTTAGACGACATTTACAACTTAGACGAAATTTACATTTAAGACGAAATTTACGACTTACATAAAATTTACCTCTTAGACGAAATTTACGACCTTGACGAAATTTATGTCTTAGGCGAAATTTACGACGTAGACGAAATTTAGAACTTAAACGAAACAGAGGACTTTGGCGATATTTACCTGAAAGACGAAATTTACGACTTAGGCAAAATTTACCTCTTAGACGAAATTTACAGCTTACACGAATTTACCTCTTAGACGAAATTTACGACGTAGACGAAATTTACCTCTGAGACAAAATTTACGACTTAGACGAAATTTACTTTTTGAATTAAATTAACCTTTGAGACGAAATTTACCTCTTAGACGAAATTTATGACCTTGTCCAACTTTATGTCTTAGACAAAACTTACGACGTAGGCAAAATTTACGATTAACACGAAATTTACCTGTCAAAGGAAATTTACGACCTAGACGATATTAACGACTTAGACGAAAATTACCTCTTAGAGGAAATTCACAACGTGGACGAAATTTAGGACTTAAACGAAATTTAGGACTTAGGCGAAATTTACCCTTAAGACGAAATTTATTACTTAAACAAAATTCACCTCTGAGAGAAAATTTACGAACTACGACTTACGACAAAATTTACCTCTTAAACGAAATTTTCGACGTAGACGAAATTTGCGACTTAGACGAAATTTGCCCTTAGACAAAGTTTAGCTCTTAGACGAAATTTACAACGTGCCCAAGACGAGATTTACCACTTAGAAAAAAATTAGCCTCGTAGACGAAATTTACCTCTTAGACGAAATTTATCTCTCAGACAAAATTTACGACTTAGACGAAATTTACGAGTTAGACAGAATATACGGCCTAACCGAAATTTATGTCTTAGATGAAATTAACGAAGTTGACAAAATTTACGACATAGACGAAATTTACGACTTAGACTGAGTTTATCTGTGAGACGATATTTACGACGCACACGAAATTTAACTCTAGGAACAAATTTACGACTTAGACGAAATTTACCTGTTAGACGAAATTTACGACCTAAACGAAATTTACAACTTAGTCAAAATTTACCTCTTAGACAAAATTTACCACCT